>NW_027502848.1:0-51512 GCF_021521415.1 Bidens hawaiensis
CTTGAATGAAACAGTGGAGCACTTCACCTTCTGACTGCGAGGAATGAAAGAGATCCAATTGTCCTGGATCTTGGGCTTGTAAAAATATTGAAAGCGCCGAGGAGTGGGTTCCTCGCGCTGGGGATTTGCACATGAACTCAAAGTGAGTCACGCGCACGAGTCCAAACGGATGGACTTGGGATATATGAATCCCATAGAACTTCAGCAGTGCACCCACAAACCTTGTCATCGGGAGACGAAGGTTTGCAGTGGGTGAAAAAGTGGCTATATAGGGATATATAGCCGGCAGGCGGGTCCGCCGCCGTTTGCCCGGACCTAGGCAACATGCAGCCAAACAGGGTGGGAAAGCCCTGAGAGGCGATGAGGTTGTCGAGATCGGCCTGCTTCAATTTGCAGAGGATTTCATTCCACCTTTTGGTGGCCTTGGTCCTCCCTACTTCCTCCGATGTGGTCTCAACAACCCTCTTCCCTTTCCCCTTTTGCTTCAATGTCGACATCACCACAGATTTCACACGGCGTCTTCGAGAGGCAACAGAGGTGATTGAGGGGCTAGACGAGTCTGAACTATCAGACATACAACTGCAGCAGCAGATAATCGAGAAATCGAAAAGATGAAAACACTCAATTCAGAATATGAAAGGCAGAAACTCGAAAATTATCAACAATGAAGATGAAGATAAAAAATTTCCTAAGGGCCTCCTTTTATAGGCCCAGGAGAGAGAAATGTGGCAGCTGATCGGATTTCACGCGCCCCCACTCACAGGTGCAAGCCAACGATGGTGCGCGACACGTGTCCCTAACACTGTTGAGGGGACATAAAATTGTAACCGACCTGCCACGGAACAGAGACGCGCCCCCACTCGCAGGTGCTAACCAATGCGAGCGCGACACGTGTTCAGGACAGCTGTGTGAGGGGACATGAAAGGCAACTGTAGCACCTCGAGCACACGAAACGTCTGACACGTTTACGGCGCACGTCACCACCAACTAACCACGTGTTTGGACCCTTCGTTTTCAACCAAATGGATAGAACTTCGCGCAACGATGGAAGCAACCAGCAAAACGACAAAACCCCATTAAAAGACAAAAATCAGTAAGTCTAATATCCATCTTACCGCGCTCGCGCGAGATAAGACACACATTAGACTGGGGGGGCTTGAAGAGGTATGTACCCGCCTCAACACCGAGCAAGGCGGGTCAACCCACAAGATAAAGACATTATGAAGGCACAAAGCCAAAACCTATGCGCATGGCGCATACAAAACATGCTCAGGCACACATATGCTCGCGCATCACATATGCGCGCGGCGCATCAGCGCGCGGCGCATATCACATGCCCGTGTATATCGCATCTGCCCAGGCACATATATGCTCGCGCATCACATATGCCCGCATCGCATCAGCGCGCGGCGCATATCACATGCTCGTGCATATCACATCTGCGCATGAAATATCTGCGCGTGAGAATAAAGAGAAGACCTCGCGCATCCTCAGGATGGGCGCATATCACACGTGCGCATAATCAACCTCGTCCTTATCCAAATCAGGATTAGGGCAACCTTGATTGTGCACATCAGACAACCTTCCAGAAGGCATCTTTTTAAGGAGAAAGAATATGCTGATGTTGATAGCTGCCAAATGAAAGGTCGACAACTCAGCATGACACATGTGTTACCACGTGATTACAACCAACGAGGAAAGCGCCAGGTGTCCCAGAGGACACGTGGCGCAGTGCGATTGGAGGAAGCCAACGAGGTTGAGCCCAACCGGTGGTAACCCTAGCACTATAAATACAGCATCAACTCCACTTTGATGACACATTCATACTCAATCATTAACAGTTACAAGCAGTGATAACACATTCAATCATATTGAATCACATTCACTCACAGTCAGTTACATACAAAACAGACAGTCTCACAATCAGAGGGGATTGAGCAATTAAGCAATACTCTTGAGATTCTCTGACACACATTATTATCTTCTCCACAAATATACTGATTCTCACGCCGGAGGGTTACCCCAAAGAGGACCCCTCTGTCCCTTTCTGAGGGGTAAGTAACGGCGCTGTTCATTTTGTAGGTGGAAGAACACTGATCCAGAAGAACCATCGGTGAAATAATATAATCACACCCGAGGAAAGTAGATCTGCTACCAGTGAGTAGATCCACGTTTCTTCAATTAGCATATAAATCGTGTCTATACACAAGAATGCTTATATGCAAAGGAAAAGAGAGTAAAATTTTCCAAATACAAGAAAGCATGTTAATAAATCATCATCTATAGAAAGATGAACTAAAATGAATGATGAATTAAACAAAGCATGTCTATTCAAAGAAAATCAATTATCCAAAATTTAAACGTTCAAGGGAAATAAACAGAAAGAATTCGTCAAAATCATGAAGCAAGGGATTACGTAAAACAAGTATGAAAATCTTGAAAGATATCAAGAATGAGTAAGTTAAAAAGGATAGAATGTCATGAAGATTTCTGCAAAAGAAATTCGATAGATTGAATCCGAGAAATATCTAGTTAATATTTAGAATACTGAAGGTAAGGTAAATAATTAAACACAATTGGCCACTGTGTTTAGCGATTTACAATTACTTACGACATTCTAAATTATAAACTTACTATCCAAAGGCATAGAATTAACAAAAGAGATATACTACAACACTCGGAAGTATTAGTAAAAAGTCAAACAAGATAACTATTGAAGGAAGTTATCTATTCCTTATTAAATCAGGGAAATATAGTTACAAAGAAGATTGCATAATTATATAAAAGAATAAATGTAAAACAAGATGACAGAATTAGAACATCTACTTAAGATAGTAGATCCAAATAATTGCTAAAGATAAAACCATTAAGTCTGAAGATTTTATAACCCAAAAACGAAAAAAAAAAGAAGATCTGGAGAATTAGAATATTGGAGTTTTAGAAGTTTAAAACTCTAAGTAAACGTAGACAAAGCAAAACTAAGAAAACCTCAAGAGTAAGTAATCAACAAAAATCAAATCTCTGCAGAAAAATGTTATGATACAATCAATTTGTTAAAATTAAAAGAGATGACGAAATCCTTATACTCGAAAACCAAAATTTGATACCGATAATGGAAAGCTATACGAGACGATAATAAACAAAGCTCATGAGTATAAAATACACTCAAAAAGTGATAAAACCTACCACAAACCTTAAATCAAATTATTAATAGAAGAACATGAACAAGATATCACTTCATACGTAATGAAAGAAAATTCATTTACAAGTCAAAATTGAGCACAAGAAACCTTTGGATTACTTTAAACAACCCAAACTCCCCATGTAGAAATAATTAAAGATAACCATGAACTGTATTGCGAAACTTCCCAAGAATTCTGCCAAAACAATACAAGATAGGTTATTGTTAATAGACTAACAAAGTTTGCCCGAATTTCTCCCAATGAACGATTCGTACTTGATGGATAGATTAGCATGAAATTATGTGAACAACATCGTGTTCCTACACCGTTTGCCACTATTCATAATCTCCAATCAAGACAATCTAATTACGTCCCATTTATGAGATACTTTCCCACAAACGTTAAGAACTCGATTGAACTTTAGCATTGTCTATCATCCCCAAATAGATGGGCAAAATGAAAAGAATAATCTAAACGTACGAGGTTATACTCCGCGCAAGTATAAAAATTTAAGTGGAAGTTGAATACTCATACTCCCTAATAGATTTTTCGAATAATAATTACCATGCAAACATTTGAGCCACACCTTATGATACGTTATATGAACATAAAATCCAAATGCATGTGTATTGGTCTGAAACGAGGGATAACCGAATGTCTAGACCCGAAATAGTCCACGATTGTAGGACCATTCATAATATTCGAGCAAATCAGTACTATCACATACCATCTTCGACTACCCAAATAACCGAAAGGGGTACACGATGTATTCTGCGTCTTTAATCTGCGTAAATATCTAGCCAAAGAAACCTTTATCAATGTAATTAAAAGAAGTAGAAATAAACAAAAATCTAAAATTCTTATAATGACAAAATTCAAATCAAAGATTCGAAAACAAAGAAAGAAAAAGAAACGAACGTTAAAATAAGTTAAAGTAAAAAGGGACTCACGACAAGGCCCCAAATATACTTGGAAACTCGAATCCGAAATGAAAAATAAATACCCCCACTCGTTCTAGAAAGAAGCAATCTTGAGGACGAGATTTATTTCAAGGTGGGGAGGATGTAACATCAGGAAAATATCGGGTCAAGAATACCAAGTTCAAAAAGATAAAGGACCAAAAATGACAAGTTTTAAACTTAAAAATCAAAAATGAAAAATCTGTCTTCATGCCTGATCGCGATACGCGACGGCCATAGATCAAACGTCATCGCGTATCGCGATTACGAGATCTGACACGGTGACACGTGTCCTGCCACGTGTCACCACGTGGCATAAAGCAATGACAATGTGACACGTGTCATGCCACGTGTCACAATGTGGCATAAAGCTCGTCACGTGTCACCACGTGGCACCGCGTCTGCCAAATGGCAAACCTACTTTTGATTCACCATGCCTACATTGCGATACGCGATGGCATGATAAAGGACTATCGCGTATCGCGACGGGTCTCCAGAAAAGTCTATAAATAGCAACTTTTGGCCATTCATTTTCTCACACACTACTTTCTCTTTCTAAAATACTTTCTCTCTCTAGGAATTGCCTCGTAAAACGTGCCACCGACCTCCTCGTTTTCCGTGCCACAAAAACCCGACATTATACCTTGTAATCCGGGCCATAAACCGACGATATCCCAAAGTACGGACCATAATATCTCGAAGTGCGTGCCGACCCGGTACGACCCGACGTTCCACCTCGAAGTACGTGCAACCCGAGACGACTCGACTTTCCGCCTCGAAGTGCATGCCAACGAGACTTGAAGATCGGCGTGCCTCGGTTTGCGTGCCAATGAGGTGTTGATCAAGATTCTCGATATACGTACAAGCGTCGAAGTGCTGCCCATGAGTTTAGAAAATTATAAAGCCAAACAAGGTAGGCATAATGCCCGAATAAAATATTAATAAAATAATAAAGGCTTAGAACCTAGTTAAGGGTATAGTTAATACCTCGAAAATAAACAAAAGAAAATAAAGCAAAGAAATTATATAAAAAGAAAGATAAAAGTATTAATTCTTTATTATGAAGTATGGTTATTATTTAAGTAGATTTTAAATTATAATAAAAAAAAGAATAAAGAAATTAATGAAATGATCTTTTTTAATAAATAAAGATAAAAGTATTATTTAAAGATATTTTAAATAATAATTTAGTAAATGAAAGTATATATATTGTTTATATTATTCGTATAAACTAAATGATATATATATATATATATATATATATATATATATATATGTATACGTTTTGGAAAACGTCGATTCTAGAAAAGAAAACATAACGCCGAATATGATAATAAAGAATATATGATTTGAACTATTGGTTCAAACATATTATAAAAGAAAAGGAAACGATAAAGTAGAAAATACTTATAGTTGATAATATTATTTATTATTTAAGTTATTCTTAAGTAATAAGAGAGGAAAATGATACCTTTCTTTATGAAGAAGAAACATAGAGTTTAAGAAAAAGAAAAACAAGTTAAACTAGAGGTTTATATTGTAAAAGAAAAGTAAATAAGTTAAAAGAAAGAGTTTTTAACTTGAAAAAGAAAATAAAGAAATAATATTTTAAACTAAAGGTTTAAAATAAAGAAAAGATGTTTTTGAACTAAAGGTTTATAAAGAAAATAAAATCGAGGTAAAGATTTTACAAAAGAGACTACAGGTCTTAAGCCGGATTGTATATCCGACTAACAAAAAGTTATACTCGTACTAAAGGTTCGAGATAGCAAAGAAGAGGGAAAGTCCCTCGGACAGTGTATTGAAGCTGATCCAAAAGAAAAGGTTATACTCGTACTATAGGTGCGATATAGCAACGGGAAAGACCCTCGGACGGTGTATTGAAGCCGATCCAAATAAAAAACGTAAATACACCCCAAACTTTACAAACTTGTTCTGAACGAGTCAGTGAATTATTTGAAAATGGTTTACATGGGACTACGTGTCTCTAAAACGTTATAAATAAGAGTATTAGCCTAGTCGTCAGGATGTAGTATACGTTTGTCTGGAGCCTTACATATGTGGTGGGCACACCACACCTAGTCGTAGTACGCTTTTCTGCGGGGAGCACGACCATGTGCATACATACAGGTACTTAACTAAGTCGAACGTTGCGGTGTTTGTTGAGGTATTTAGTGTAGAGACTTGAGTTTATAATTGTGTTGTTTTAACTTGACTAATCCTTAGCCAAGATGGGCCGAGCATAACTATGTTCGAGGGGTAATCAAGTAAAGAAAAATATTTTTAGCTTCAGCGTATTTACCAGCATATCGCTGATGTATTTCTAACATTTCAGGAAAAGTAAAGTATCAAGATTTGGAGCCATTCAAGAAGTCGATGTTCGCAAGGTAGAGATGGCTCATTGTTTTAATAATACTCTAAACTAAACAAAGATTTACAAATACAAATACTTGGGTATTTATTACCCGAGAAGTTTTTCTAACAAAAGAAATTATATTTTAATGATTTCAAAGTATATAAATATTTTATTTTAAATAATGAAAAGTCTTCCACTAAAATAAACTCTGATATATTTACAAAACCGGTATCAACTGTTGGTCACACGCCTAGGCCGTAAGTCGGGGTGTGACAAAATTGTAGAATCGAAAAAAAAAATTTAAGTGTTACGAATAAAGTTGTAATCGAGCGTTTCCAAAATATGAAATCACATAGAGAATAATTGTAATATGTATTTTGTTTCATTCTATTTAAGGAAGTCCGTTTTTTCATTTTCATGTGGTTTAGATTTATTGGTTATTTTTGCCCCAATTGAGTTAAATGTCTGGATCCGCTGCTGTTCACAGTAGGATATCAGTGAATGAAAGTATTGAATGTGTTCATAGATGATTACCTCTCAACGGTTGATGGGTATTTATAATTGTTAGATTCTTCTAGGTTTGATGCGAATGACCCACCTAGATGGTCACCATCACAATTTGTTACTCGTGGGGCCTAACATGTTTTACATCCATACCATGATACTGGGATTGCCCGTTCGTCTGGAATGAAATGTTTGGTTTTTCCCTTGCGATATTGACTCTGGGCTCGACCACGTAGGATGTAACATGTTCAATATATATGGACCGATCATGACTTTTAGTCCGACCAAGTAGGATGTAACCTCTTCAATATATATGGATGTTAGATTGAGACCATGTTTTAAATATACTACACCAGATTTTGTAATTTGATTGAACTCGTATAACTTAAGAATTGACTCGTCATATGTTTGAGCTTTGTTTATGTTTTTTAAATGTGAACTCGATGTAGTTTGTTTGAACAACATATGCC
This sequence comes from Bidens hawaiensis, assembly GCF_021521415.1. Classification (NCBI taxonomy): domain Eukaryota; kingdom Viridiplantae; phylum Streptophyta; class Magnoliopsida; order Asterales; family Asteraceae; genus Bidens; species Bidens hawaiensis. The sequence goes on from NW_027502848.1 coordinate 7,472, forward strand.
ATAACTCATTTCTTTCGTAACTCTAATACTAGATAAAAACATTTAGTTCATTAGTGATTTAACTTTGACGAGGATCAAATGGTTGTTCGTGCGCCTTTAACTTTAGAGGCTCAAGCAGAAACACATTTACTTATTTATGTTTTCTCATGTCACACCCTGACTTAGGGCCTAGGAGTGTGACCACAAGTTGGTACATGTTTTGTAATTATATAAGAGTTTATGGTTTAATTTTAGCGGAAGACTTTTAGTTGCTTAAAATATTAATTTACATTGAAAATTTACTCAGTATTAAACACCCGAGCATCTGGTTACAAAATATTTGTTTGTTATTTTACAAGGATTTCCTTTATCAAAACTGAACCATCTTGTAACGTGAACTTCTATCTTCATGATGACTCCAACCCATTCTATTGTTTACTTAAACTTAGTTTCCTGCAGTGGGTGAAAAAAATACGTCAGCTATGTGTTGGTGAAACGTATGACTCTAAAATGCCTAAACTAAAGTTACGATACAAATATAGTTTTTTGTACAATCTCAGCAAAAAGTATTTCATTTATGGGATTACCACTGTCCTACACATCCAAAAGTTCACCAAGCCACGTAGCCTCTATTGAAGAACTTGTTATAATTGTTAGCCCATGACCACATAGCCTTTGCATGTTTAGGCTAGACAATTATGTTTGGATCCATACACACGTGTAATCGGTCTGAGTTGCTTATATTTTATATTTTGTATTAAAACGTTTTATATATCATGTAATCTCATGTAAACGTTCGACTGACTCTTTTAGATAAACAACCCGTTCATCTTATAGAGTATAAATATGTTTTGACTGTTTGTAAAGGTTTAACCTATTAACTTGTACCGTTAGTGTTCGTTTGAAAACTTTCTTGACTGTGAATGAGAATGATGTTGAGCTATACATAAATAGGTTCTTATAAATATGTAGATGGTGTTTCTTGATTTAGCTATTGCCAAGCTTAATCTTACCTTGATAAAGTTCTCGATTTTTTGTTTAAATGAAAACACTTGTTTTAATATGACGTTTGATATAACATGCTTTGGCTTAATAAGTTCTAACACGTTGGTGAGTTTCTCCAAGTAAGTAAACGGGTCCCGAGGTTGATTGAGATTTATACAAATTAATTTCCTTTGGTGAGGCGATTAGAGAACGACCCAAGTTTGGGGACTTGCCTTTTTTAGTTTTGTATATATATTTAGATTAATATAGTTTAGTTTAGTTTTCTTTTAAATAGTTTAGTTTTAGTTTAGTTTTATTTCTAATTAATTTACTACTATCTGGTGCCCGTGATCCGTTTCTGTTTAAGTGTGCAGTAATTTTGACTTATAGGAATGGATTTAAAGAACAAAAACGTTACACCATTTGGCAGATGGAGATAAAGAGGATTCTAGATTGCAAAGAGAAAAATCGAGTGAAACCCCGGTTACGTTTAACGTTTGATTTAAGGGGGAATCTTTTGGGTTATGAAAACTCATCCGGTGAATTCATTGAGCAAATACCGGATCCGGATGAGGTAATACTTGATTGGTTACGCATCATCCATGATACAAATCCGAATGCCCATTACCACCCAACAAGCTTTAGATGGAATTCGGCTTGGTTTAATGAGTAAGTCACAACTTAGTGAGCGGATTATCGAACCTGAGTAGGGTTTTGAGTTGGGTTAGTTAACTTAACTAACTTAACTTAACTAACGGTGTAACGAAACTAACTCGAAACTTAAACGAGATTTAACGATAATAAGAAAACGAATCACCTAGGTAAGATGACTTAACGGGTATAGGATGGCTCAGGTGCTAACAAGTGTTTGAAACCGTCTTCTAAAGATGAACTAAGATAGATGGAATCAGGGAAACTGGGTCCTTACGGTCAGTTTTACCAGAAAACCCAAACAAAGTCTATTTAGCTTTTAATTTACGGTTGTTTATTTATGTACCCTAATGTTTTATTATTTCGTCCGTATAATAATCACAATCCTCACTAAGGCTTGGGCTAATTACAAACCTAGGAAGAGAGGGGTAATTCAATAATAACAATAAAACAATTCAACTTACAAACTAACCTAGTCGATAGCTAGAAAACCGCACGTGGTCTCGCAACGGGTAACTAAATCAACTAAAGAAAAAAGAGATAAGCTAACCCCTAAGGTTTTGGTCCAACTCAAAGAGGATGATCCTACTGACCTAAATGATTCAAGAAACACAAACCCTAATGGCACACGTCTACCACAATCAATCAACACACTCAGTATTAACCGAACTAGCAATTAACGACTACACGAAACAAATTCATGCAATAATCAACTACTTTGGGCTCATGCAACTTAAAATACATCTAATGTCAGCAATGTTCATGGAATAATATCATAAATTATGAACCTTACAATAACTAAACAATCAAACACAATATTAGCACCCGAAAACTGATAAATCAACCGTTAAACATAAAACCTAGGCGATTATAACCAATCTAGCCAATCATAATCAATGAACAGTAGAAAAAAAATATAAAAGTGATGAACATGTTCATATAAATCTGATTACAAAAGGTTTGAATGATTAAAAACCAAAAACGAACTTAAAATCGTTAAAATACTCAAAACCGACAACCAAAGGATAAAAGATAAAACTGTAAGCTCGTCCTCCTTGGTTTCTCCACTAGAGCAGGTGTGGTGGCTGATGGAATGGTGATTCATTCGTTTTTAGTGTTTAGGGTTCTTAAATATATCATTAAACTTGATAAACAATCCAAACTAGGTCCAAACAAGCCCATATAAGACAAAATAGTCGTGTTGATGCATTTGGGCTGCCATGGAACACCCCTAGGGCGCCGTGCTACGTGACCATGAAGGGTCAGGTGGCCGCGCGACGTGGCCATGCCCTTTGGGTCTTCGTTTATCGACTGTTGACTCGTTTAAACTTCGTTTGTGCGTACCGGCTTCATCCGAGCTCCGTTTTAGCTGATTCTTTCGTCATTTGACTCGTTTTCCCACTCTCTTAAACATGAGACCTATCACACACAAAAACATGTAAATTCACACAAAAACAAATGATATTCATTCATTTAAGCGCAAAACGACATAGAAAATAGCAAGGAAAAATGTGTGTTTTACAACACATCATTCGGAAAGAAAACTCACTACTAGTGATATCCCCCTTACAATTATATGCCCGTCATAATATATCTTTGTTAGCATTACTTTGTCAAGAAGTAACGTTTTATGAAAACTCTTAATGAATGCTTTAAGAATTTTTTCAAGGTTAAAGGCAATAGCCTTGACTAATATCAAGCTATAACTTAAATAATTTAAACATAATTCCTACTTTATTTTGAGCACTCGGAATGATAATACTAAGAAAAGAGTGACGACTTGAAGGGTAGGATCTTGCTATAAACACGCTTAGATGATTGATAAAACGTTTGGGACTTCGGTACTTGCACGTACTTAGAGAAAACGAAACGTCGGTTTGTCGTAGAAATCGGGCATGCTTCCCTGGGTTATGTGTGTGTTTTAGAAGGGGTTTTTGGGATGAGTTGGGTTCAATCCCGTAGCCCCTGTTTACAGGCGAGTTTTGCAACCCATCACGTAACACGGTGGAGTTTATTGTGGACGTCGCTTATCGTGATGCCGCATCTTCTGCGAGAATGCCACGTGTTGACATGTGGTTGGACACGTGTATCGGGTTGCTTAATAGGGTCATCGAGGAACGCGATGCTCCTATGGGTTTGGCCATCGCGTAGTGCGAAGCAGCCCAAGTATCGATTTCAGTGAAGATCCATCACGTAATGCGATGAGTCTATGATTGTCTCGTCGCATATCGCCGTGGGTCAGAAATTTCAAAATTTCTATTTTAAGTCCCTATGGTTTAAGAATTGGCATTTTTAGACTAAATCTTAAGTTGGGAATTTTCGAGGTGTTACATCTCATATGATTCTTTTTTCTCTAACAATTGCAGATCCCAATTCTCCACAACTCAAGATATCCTTAGTGGACTCTATGTCTTAACGAGTAGAAATCGTAGGGGTATTTGTGTAAATAGGTATTATCCATGTAATTGTATTGCCTATGAATCTATGATGCAATTGGAGTTTATTGGCAAAAACGAATCAATTTAGGTGGTCTTTTGTGGTTGTGATGGTGAGTAGATCACAAACATTTAGAGACTAATTTGTGTTATTATAAACTCTTTTCTCATGGTAAAATGATAAGATACTATCTAAATTCTAGATTGTACAAAGGGGTATTTAAGAATGTTTGCAAAATGTGTGCACGCTTATATATTAATTAGATATATTGGTTTTTATTAATCCCAACTATTGTTTTTTGGTCACTGTCGGTGTCAACTAATAAATTGGTTGCTGACGGTCCCAACTTTTTACGTATTTGTTTCTAACGGTCCGCGTCTAATAGAATCTTAACAACGTTTGTTGCAGGTCGTCAAAAAAACGTTTTGGGCCTAAAAACTAACATCCTTTCCCGAAAACTCAACATTTTCGTACCAAACATCTTGGTAACTTCGTATCGGACTCTAGGGAACCTTTTTCTAGTAAAAAGCCCCAACTATTGAGGTCACCAGAACCCTAGAACCATTGTCGGAATCAGTCATGGTGCTCAAGTGGTGGTGGTTGGTTGGTGGTGATCAAGTGGTGTTTTCGGCAAACAAATGTGATTTTTCGGCCAAAAACGTTTTTCCGGCGAGCTGCAACTAACAGTGTTAGGATTCTGTTAATCGCGGACCGTTAGGAACAAATAAGTTAAAAGTTGGGACCATCAGCAGCCAATTCGTTAGTTAAGACCGACAATGACCAAATGACAATAGTTTGGGTTAATAAAAAACAATATACCTATTAATTATACTAAGGTCAAGGTGTGCCAACAAAAACAAACCACTTTTTAAAATTTAATATCCACCGTGTTGGAAAAAATGAGACTTCTATAAAGTTTGCCTTGTGTAAATTACCGTATAAAATTTGACTTTTTTACAGACACGGTTTTAAAATTAGTCAAAATAAAATAAAAAATAAAAAATCAGGTATTGTGCTTGTGTCACACGATTGGCCATATAATTATCTTCCTTTTTGTTGCCAAGGAGGCAAAGACTCACATGTCTATACCATTTGATAGGCCGAAAAACCTTTTTCATGAAAACTGAAAATGCTTAGATCATTACTATCAATATATAGTAATTTTTGGGTTAATGCGAACGTCATGTACCAACACTGATTATGTAATTGATGTTAGGTTGCGTGCCCACCCTAATGTATCGATTGGGCACCCAGCTAGTTTTATTAAAGAATTCATTTCAAATATGTCTTTACAAACATTAGAAATACCATATATCATCAGGTACATGCAAACTACAAAATCACCGGTAACATTCAAATGTAATTAAAATTAATATTTTATTGAAATCTATAATATTTCATAACTGAAAACTAGAAAAATAAAATAGAATAATTCAAACCAGAAAAGTAACTTACGAAAATTTAACCTAAATGATCATTTTTTCGTGATCACGTTAAACGATTTTTTTAGGAATGATCAATGATGTTGTTGTGTCTTCCTCTTCAGCTTGCTTGGTGAGATATTCGACAAATTGTATGCTGCTATTGTTTGAAAAAATATCGTTATCAGAATTGTTCGCCTGTATGAATATACCGAGATTATCGTTTGAGAAATTAGACATTGAGGGTTTGAGTAAATAAAAATGGTTAGAATTTGAGTGAATAAAAATGGTGAAGAGTTAATGATATTTATGTGTGATAATAAATTATAATGTTTAATAAGTTAATTATCAATTTATTCTAATTTTCCAATGGTACAATAATCGTAAAAAAGAAATCAATTTTATGTGGCAAACCTTTGCCATGAAAACGATGCCATGAACCAGGGGCGTATTTACTTGAGGGTGAGGGATAGCACCCGCTACCCCTCAACTTTTCCGGTGAAGCGTTTTTTTTTTTTTTGCTTTTTACGTTTTATGTATTATGTTACTCCTGAAATTATATTATGTTACCCCTAAAAAGGTTTTAGGTTTAAAAACCTTTCAACTATACATTTAAAATTAGAAAACATGCAATAACTTAAAATCAATAGAGGAAGAGAGAGAATGAAGAGTGAGGGAGATGAATAGGAACGTGGGTTTATTAAAAAAAAGTAAATTATAAGCAAATTTAATATAATAATACCCTTTAGTTTGATTTGAATTTAAAATCAACTTATAATTAAATATTTCACAATACTTGTTAATAAAATATTCTAGTTAAATTTAATAAATAAAATTAATATGCTTAAATGATATGTTTTGTTTTTAGATTAGTTATCTGATTAAATATTTTTTATTTGTTATTAATCGTTTACAATTGTCTTTTATCTTCCTATTTAATTCAATATCGTGTTTATCAATATTTTTGTTGAGCAAACTCTAAAACTACTCATTAACAATACGTGTTTGATCCGATCAAAGGATCATTGTATTAATATGTTAATAAGTTTGAATAATTTTACAATATCAATAAGCAAACAAGATTGGGTTATTTTGGGGTGACCCATTATAAACCAACTTGTTTTGATCCGCCACAGTAAACGGGTTAACTGGACTGCGCTTGCAACACGAGGTCGGGCCCAGGACACGCCAAACGCGTAACTAGACAAATGTACAAGCGAAACCCTATATTGGGTTCCGCCATGCACGAAACACGTAATTAGGCACCGGTAAAAAAAGTTCTTAATGCGCGGTTTAAAAAAGTTTTACGTTACCCCTGAAATTATTGTCTAGATCCGCCACTGCGGCATGAACTGTGTACGCACATGGAGTGCGGCGACATTGTCAAGTGGTTTTGAAAGCAACAGAGAGAGAGAGAGAGAGAGAGAGAGATATTTACACAAACACAATATGTTTTCACCCAAAAATGAGGTTTGATATTTAATAAAGAGTTTGATTTGCTAATAGGTCGACTAATCATTACCATTTTGGTAAGGTGGTTAGGGAGGTTTTTTAAAAGTTTTTTTTTCTGATTGAGGGGTTCGAATATTGAAAGGAGGAATTTTGTTGGTACGCTATAAACCGTTGGTTGTAAAAAATAAAAAGTAAAAAAAAACTATTGAGGTAGGTCCCAGCAGAGCCCAGTTGGACCCCAAGACTCACCTTGATGAGGGACGTCTGCGCAAGGACCAACTGGTTCCGCAGGACCCACCATGTTCAGAGATGAAGACCTTACGCGCAGTACGCCAGCTGTTCCCGCAGGGAAAGCCTCCCAATGGTGAAGTACCCCGCCTGTCCCCGCAGCTGCGGATACAAGCCATCAGGGAAGGCTACCCGCACTAATAGCAAGGCTACACGCACAAGGCACTCAATAATTCAGTGTCACCTGAAGGAATGAGCAAGGCGTGAATACTCCCGCCCAAATGAGCCAGTCCGTATGCTTCTGGAAGATCTTTTGTACTATACCTGCCAAGGTATGGACAAAATAGACAAGATCTGACCAAAGCAGCCCATGAACCAATCACAGGGTGACAGCTCACCGACAACAGTACGATGAGGAGCATGCTCTAGTACTGTTTGTCACTATTAGCCGCTGCCTACTCACCAACCCTTGTCGTGGCACGCATATAGCCTGCAGTTGGTGGAAAGGGAACAGTACACAGCCGGCCTTGTCACTATCAGCCGCTGCCTACCCACCAACCAGCATGGCACGTGCGTAGCCCATAGTTGGTAGAACAGGAATATTATACAGCTGGCTGTACCTGCTTGGAAACCTACCTTCGGCTATAAATACTCCAACACCTTGGAACGGTAGGATGATCTGGTATTTTACCTTCACTAGCTATTTCTCTCAATATACACTTATATTCAGAGCAATCTAGTCTGATTCTCACGCCGGAGGGTGGTCACAAGGAGGAACCCCCCCTTCTCAGTGACGAGCTCACGGTGTTTGTTTTGCAGGTCATCTGAAGAACATCCTTCTTTACCGAACCTGACCCTCGTGATAAACATCTATTTAACCCCCAGATTATCCGTAATCTGCCCGGGGTCGATTAGTGTTTCTTCATTGGCGCCATCCGTGCATAAAAGCTAGAACTAATTCTCAGTTTTTTCAAAATTTCTGAAGAAATGGTTAACGTTACAACGGTCCCAAGGCCAGTAAGTGACCAGGAAACCCCGGTAACCACAACCCCAGCCACTGGGAGGAACACCGACGGTTATACAAATTTTACGAACACTACCCCGGTTACCCAAGCAGGGGCAAGTGCTGTAAACAATATTTCATTGGGGTTCACTGATGCCCAGTTGGATAAACAGACGACGCTCCCTCGCCAAACACTCGATCAAGTTAAGGCGTGGGCCGAAGCACGTCAGAAAGAGTTCCAAGCTGAGTTGGATGAACGTTTACGTTCACTCCAACAGGCTGACGAATTCGGAAGTACTCGACAACAGCTCAACATGAACAGTGACTGCGAGTACTCAGACGATGATCGGGAGGAATACGACACCGACGCAAACCCTCGCCACAGGGCGAAAGGGAAGCGTAAGGAAACGGACTTCCAACCAAGAAGGAATTTTGGAGAAACCTTCAAACCAAGGAATGCGGGAGGAAACCCACGTGACTTCTCCAAAACCTTTAGACCAACTGCTGCAAATGCGGGAAAGTCCAAGTTTGCAAGGGACATTGCGGAAGCAATCGCCCCGAAAAGTGCCAAACAGATGTCCAACATCGGCACCTATGATGGTATGTCCGACCCTGATGATCACTTGAACAGATTCATAGCGGGGACAACCGTCAGCAGCTGGACGGAACCCACGTGGTGTTATATGTTCCAGATGACGCTGGTTGGAGCGGCCAGGGCGTGGTTCGATCGTTTACCGGTCCACCACATCTATGATTGGGCGGACTTTCAGCACAAGTTCAGCCAACGCTTTAGTCAACAGAGGAAATATACTGAAGAACAGTGGACGATCCTCAACTGCGTCAGAGAGGAGGATGAATCTTTACTAGACTTCATCACTCGCTTCAACTCCAAAAAGCTGAGTCTGGGCGACATAAGTGAAGATCTTGTTCGCGCCGCTTTCATCCAGGGTGCCGAATACCCAGAGCTTATCCGCACGTTGACGGGTAAGGACGGCATGCCATCCACATGGGATGCCATCATGACGGCGGCCAAGCGCTTTGCCGAGACAGAGAAGCAACTGGGTAGGGACCTTCCCCAGAGTACACATCTCTACACGCAGAGGACCAGAGAAAACAATGTTCGGATCGCCCGGCAGAACAAAAAGAGGAAGCTAGGTATTTGGCAAAGGGTAAACTTTGACACCTCATCCAGCTCTCGCCCTCTTGTTGGCGGAAGGGATAACACGCACCCTTCAAGCCGAAAACACCGGTGGACACCACTCACCAAAAGCGTCACAGAGATATTTGCCACCGAAAAACTCCCATGGCCAAAAGCTCCAATGATCCGGCAACGACCTAATGCGGATCAGAGCAAATTCTGTGACTTCCACGGGACAAAGGGTCACATTACAGAGTAGTGTACATCCTTGAAGGATATAGTTGAAACATTCGTCAAGGATGGAAGACTTGCACACCTTGTGGCATCAATCAAGAATGGAGGGAGCAATGAGAAACGGTAAAAAGGCAATGGATGAAAGCCCGTTGACATCAGCATCCACATGGTTCATACTAACATCACAGGAAGAAAAAGACGAGCGACAGAACCATGCGCGTGGAAGGAAGCTGAAGTGCGCTTTTCGCGAGTGCCAGGAGGACCCAGCAAAGAAGGCCCTATCGTCATCAAAAGCCAGCTGGGGCACTACATCACTTCACGCACTCTTGCTGACAACGTCGCCTCGTCAACGGTGATGTACAGGCAGTTCTTCGACAAGCTAGATGACGAAGATAAGGAACGCCTGGAAACGGTCTGCGCCTCGATGGAAGGGTTCGACGGCAGTACAAACACCCCCCTGGGTATCCCATCTTTCCCCGTCACTCTCTCGGACGGGAAACACTCCCGCACAGAAGATGTGGACTTTGTCGTAATGAGGAAGCCACACCACACATACGACATTCTCTTTGGGAGAGACGGGATGGCAAGATTCAACGCCGTGGTATCTTCAGTCCACGGCATGATGGGATGGCCAACAGCTGAGGGTGTAGCGATGATCACCGACATTCCCCAGGTATGCATCGCATCTGTCTCATCTAAACCTAAAACAAAGATGGCTAAACCAACCATCACCGAACCGGAAGAATGGGCCTTCAATGGCAAATATCCGGACCAGGCCGTTACCATTGGCCCAACAGTCATTGATCCCACGCGCACCTTACTCAAACGCTTACTACTGAAAAACGCTGATATCTTCGCATGGACACCAGCTGACATGACTGGTGTACCTCGAAATAAGGCAGAGCATAAGCTGAAGTGTGACCCGGCTTTTACGCCAGTCATACAAAAGCGCAGAGTAATGGGGGCGGAACAAGCTAACGCGTGTAGAACCCAAGTCAAGGAACTCCTTGACGCGGGCATCGTACGCGTTAGCAGATATCAAACATGGGTTGCAAATCCCGTTATGGTACCGAAGAATAACAAACAATGGCGCATATGCATAGATTTCAAAGACTTAAACAAAGCATGCCCCAAAGATTGTTATCCGTTACCCGAAATTGATCTTAAGGTAGATTCGTTAGCACCGTTTCGCCTTAAATGCTTCCTGGATGCGTATAAGGGGTATCATCAAATCCACATGGCTGTAGATGATCAGGACAAAACCGCATTTCGGACGCCCGATGGCACATTTTGTTATCAAATGATGCCATTCGGACTTAAGAATGCCGGGTCCACATATCAACGCCTGATGGACAAAGAGTTCATTGCCCAAATTGGGAGGAACTTGGAAGTCTACATGGATGACTTGGTCATCAAAATCCCTGACGCAGAAGCAATGTTGAAAGACATCGAAGAAACTTTCAACACGCTCAGGAAGATAAACATGAAGCTCAACCCGAGCAAGTGTTCCTTTGGGATGGAAGAAGGGAAGTTCTTAGGGGTCATCGTCACTAAAGATGGCTTCAGAGCGAACCCTGAAAAGGTCGAAGCCATTATCAAAATGGAATCACCTACTACCATCAAGCAAGCTCAGACACTGAATGGACGACTAGTTGCACTTAACCGCTTTTTGGCAAACCATGCGGATAAGTCATTTCCTTTCGTGTCAACATTGAGGAACTGTTTAAAGAAAACGCACTTCCGCTGGACACCAGAAGCGGAAGCAGCTTTTCAGGAGATTCGGTCACGCTTGATTGAACTCCCAACGCTCACAGCACCAGAAGCGGGGGAGGAATTAATCCTATACCTTTCCGCCACAGATAGAGCAACCGGAGCAGTCCTGCTAGCAGAGCGGAAAGGCATCCAGATGCCAATCTACTATGTTAGCCGTGTCCTAACAGACGTAGAAACCCGGTACTCCACCCTGGAAAAATTAGTCTTAGCACTTGTACAAGCTTCACGCAGACTGAGACGATATTTCCAGGGTCACCCAATCACCATTCTCACCAACTTCAAACTAGCAAACGTTCTAGGCAAACCCGAATTATCGGGACGTCTAGCCAAATGGGCAATTGAGTTGGGGGAATATGCGATAAAGTACAAGCCAAGACCAGCTATGAAAGGCCAGGTCCTGGCCGACTTTATTGCAGAAGTCCCCACTTCGCGGGAGAAAGAGTGCCAGGAGGAGGCTCAACCCTCCCCAGCACAGGACATCAATGATGTCTGGCGACTCTACACTGATGGAGCAGCCGGCAACGAGGGTTCAGGGCAGGGTTGAAATTAACCAACCCAGCAGGCCAAGAATACACTTACGCTATTCGACTGGGACTTTCCAAGTACGAATAACGAAGCCGAGTACGAAGCATTCTTGGCAGGGCTGAGAATTGCGCGTAAAATGGGAGTGAAAAACTTGGAAGCCCATGTAGATTCCATGTTAGTAGCCAATCAGATAAATGGAACGTACACGGCCGTGAACGACACAATGGCCCTGTACCTCGCACAAGCAAAAACTCTTATGCGCGATTTTAATGATTGTAAAGTCATACACGTCAAGCGTAGCGAAAACAAATCTGCGGATGCGTTAAGCAAGCTTGCATCATTAGCCTTCATCCATTTGGGAAGGACATCCGCATTGAACTCCTCGAAGCACCATCAGTCCCGCACAAGGAAATTTGTGTCATCCAAACCAGCACAGAAACGTGGATGACACCAATAATAAAATACCTTGCAGCGGGTATACTACCAGAGTAAAAAACACAGGCAAGAAAAATACGTTGTAAAGCATTAAACTATCAGCTCATTGATGTCATCCTTTACAGACGTAACCTTCTTGGCCCACACTTAAGATGCGTGGACAACCAGGATGCTGACTACCTCATAAGGGAAGTACACGAAGGCATCTGTGGAGTACACGCAGGTCCACGCGCTGTTGTAGCTAAACTAAACAACGCGGGATACTTTTGGCCGAAGATGCATATGGATGCGCTGGCATACATCAGAAAGTGTAGGTCTTGCCAGCTCTACGCACCCAACACGCATCGCCCGAAGAATGAACTTGTTCCAGTCACCTCTTCATGTCCATTTCAGAAGTGGGCTATCGATGTGACAGGCCCATTTCCTACAGCAGCAGGAAACGTCCAGTTCCTAGTAGTAGCCATCGACTACTTCACCAAGTGGATAGAAGCAAAACCCTTAGACAAAACAACCGCAAAACATATTAAAAAATTTATTTGGGAATTTATTATTTGTCGTTTTGGACTTCCACAGACTTTGGTGAGTGATAACGGCACCAACTTTGCTGACAAGAAGCTACAAAAATGGCTAGAAGAACTTCAAATCACCCACACCTTTACCTCAGTGGCACACCCTCAAGGTAACGGTGAGGTGGAAAGAGAAAATAAAAGCATCGTCGAAGGCATAAAGAAAAGACTCCTGGAACACAGATCCGGCTGGGTAGACGAAGTTCCACACGTCCTTTGGGCAAACAGAACGCTGAAAAAGGCCAGTACAGGAGAAACCCCGTTCAGCCTCACTTATGGCACTGAAGCCATGGTCCCAGTCGAAATTGGTTTACCCTCACCAAGTGTCTTGATTCAGCCAGAAGACAATGATGCAGAAAGACGGTTAGACCTTATGCTAACCGAGGAACGCAGAGACTTAGCCGCAGCGCGAGTGAAGAAAACTACAAGCGACAAATGCAAAAGTACTACAACACGCGGGTAAAACTCTGCAACTTCAATGTAGGAGACTACATATTGCGTAACAACGAGGCTTCAAACCAAGAGCGCCCAGGAAAACTGGCACCGGTCTGGGAAGGACCATACATTATCAAAGAAGTTTTGGGAAAAGGCGCATACCGGCTCGAAAGGCTCGATGGCACTCCTATCCCAAGAACATGGAACGGAGCTCAATTACGCAAATGTTACATGTAGATCAATTCCAAACTTGTAAAGAAAAGGCCTAGAGCCACTTCTAATGGAAATGATTCTCCTTTCACATTGTTGATAGCCTTATTTTTATGCGTATGAACTTCCCACGCTGATGTGCCGGTGTTCACCGCATAAATATGGGAAGAAGTAAGTCGTTGCGTGTGGAAGGTGGCAAAATCCGCATAAACACATAAAACGGTAAAAATTTCTAAGGAAAACATTCACGCAGGTCAGCTATAGGTAAAGTTTAGTCATCCCAATAACTGAAAGTGACGGTCCTACCCGCACAATCATGATAAAGGAAACTGAACATTGACCTATGGGCAACCGCGCAACAAAAGGTTAACTTATTCAAAACACTTAGAAAATTTCAAAGGAAAAAGATGAGGAAAACTTCCACGCAGGTCAGATATAGGTAAAGTTTGGCCATCCTAAGTGCAAGTGACGGTCTTATCCGCACAATCACGAAAAAGGAAGCAAAACTTTTAACTTATTACATGCCACGTTGAAAATTTAACTTATCTAAGTACTAAAGAAATTGCTAAGTTAAATCAAAATATGCGTAAAATAAACAAGGCAATGCATTAGCAAATAATCTTTATTCCATCGAAATTCAAATATTACAAAGATTGCTGGGTACATACCCGCATACAAAAGAAGCTATACAAAAATAAAAATCTACTCTAATGGTGGAAATGGATCTTAAGGATCAAGCTTCAGGACCACTTCCACTTGGACCCGCACCATCAGTAAAGTGTGGCGGTTCAAGGAAAGCTTTAAGGATAGCTAGCCCATCATCAGCAGCAGCAATCTCGTTCACCTTCTCCACCACCGGATGCGGGAAGGCAGCATACTGATTCACTGCTTGGTCATACGCAGCTTCAGTATCCACATTGTAAAGAGGGAAGTTGGAAGGCGGGATGCCTTGTTCAACAAACCCTAGACCAAGCAGGAAGCCAGCCTTTTCCCCATCCTCATGAGAAGCGTTGAGGGCTGCGCTCATCGCATCGTCATATGATGTGTTCGTGAACACCCGATGCACAACCTACAAAACAGAAGTTTGTCAAACTCAAGAGTAAGGAAAAACGTAAAGTTAGATGTTAGGAAGCTGCGCATACCTGCGACAACGCTTCTCGAAAAAGCCATTCCTTGGCAACCAGAGCCTCCTGGAGGGCAGCTTGAGCTTCATTACGGGCGCGTTCGGCTTCGTTCTTTGTGAGGTTGGCAAGCAACACATCTTTGGCTGAAGCCTCTTCGACGCCCTTTAGCTTACGCTCAGTATGGTCAAGCACCCCCCTCTGGTCCAAGATCTCTTGGAGCTTCTTGGCATCTTTTATGGCCAAGGCATCATGAGCCTGCTGGAGCCTCTCTAATTTGGCTTTAAGTTCCTCATTCTCGATGCGTAGAGGCTCAGCAGCAGCTTCAGCCTTGGTGGCCCTCTCGGTTGCGTTCCTTGCAGTTTCCTTAGCCAACCGAAGCTGTTCGTTAACAGCTTGGGTAGCCTTGGAACGGGCCTCCAGACGAGCCTGAACGTCAACCTCAAGGGCCTTGAAGGCCTTCTCCTTTTCCGCGGTAACGGCGGCAAGCTTCGCATTCTCCTCCCGGATGGCCCGCGCCTGAGCCATTTCAAGGCTACGCGCCGTCTTCAACTTGTCGTTTTCACGACAAAGTAGCTCGACGCGCGGCTGCATCGGGGCGAGAAGGATTTGAAGCTCGTTGGACAGCCTAACCTCCTGGTAGCTGGCCATGGCCTCCCCCAGCGCACCGCTTGGGGCGGCGTGACGCGCCCATTCGACGCAGTATTCAGCAGTCCGGAGGGTCGTTCCCCGGCGGATCTTCCACCGAGGAGCGTACACCTCGTTGGAATCACGAACTGCAATAAAACAAAAAACAGTTAAGAAAAAGAAATAATGAAAGGGATATAGGCCAAAATAGCCCTACGCACCTGTAGGGTCGACAACAGGCCGATAGCCACCAAACCCATCACCTGAACCTAAGGGATATCCATCCAAAAGGTCAAGGAGACGGGAAGGAGGCAAGGATTGGCTAGACGTCCCAACCCCAAACGTACCTGAAGGACCGGCCGTAGTCGCAGGCGCCGGAGGAGACGTGGTGGAGGCTGCCGCGGCCGAAACCAACAGAGGTGAACTCACCGGAGGTGAACTCACAACCGTGGCCGCGGCTGCGGAAGAACCCGCAAGAGATATCACCGCCGGCTCAGTGATGGATTCGGTGAAAATGGCACTGACAGCCGGCGGGGATAAGGTTACAGCTGGAACAGTTGGCTCAACGGGATGAGCAACCGAACCAGTACTGCAAGCAGGCGTAGTCGCCTGGGTCATCGCCTCGGGTAGGTTGACCAAACCTACCTTCATGGGTCCAGAGCTGCTCCCTCCCACTCCACTTTGGAATGCCTTAGCATCCACGCCTGCACGAAGACAAGATAAATAAGTATAATAGCGGAAAGATAAGAAGTTAAAATTATGAACACTTACGGGTCTTTTTGAGCCTGAAGGAGCGAACAGGCGGGGACGAACCCGATGGAGCCGGCCTCTTCGTACCGGTTACCATCGTCGTCCTGGGCTGCTCGGAGGTGACAGCCGTTTCAACCTCCGGAGCAGTGGTCTTAACACCACCGGGGTTCCCCGCCACCTCTTCACTCTCGGTTTCCGACTCGGACCGATTCACCGGATCGGCAGCGGAGGCAACCTTCGCCTTCCCCTTCCCGCCGGCAGCCTTCTTTTTCCTCGCCAATAAAGGACCATCTGCGGATTCCTCATCAGAAGACGATAAAATTAGAGGAATTCCCGCAGAGGTTTCAGCATTGACAGGGCGAGGGTTAAAAAGTTCTTCACCTGGCCGCCTGGCGCTCAGGATCTCGTGGCCTGGCGGGTAGACCTCCACGAACCGATCCGCCGTCTGCTCAAGGATGGGCAACTCGTTCTAATCCAGAGCACGAGTACCCATCCGAGCGGGACCATCACTCTCCCGCGGCTGCAGGAGAGACTGCAAGTCGTTTCCCTATGAAACAAAA
Organism: Bidens hawaiensis; assembly: GCF_021521415.1. NCBI lineage: Eukaryota > Viridiplantae > Streptophyta > Magnoliopsida > Asterales > Asteraceae > Bidens > Bidens hawaiensis. The sequence continues at coordinate 24,000 of NW_027502848.1, forward strand.
AGAGAAACAGTTAGAAGAAAAACCTATATCAACAAAGAAGACAGAGCATACCATAAGGGACAGAGTTCAAACCGTATTCTAGGACGATGGGAATCTGGGACACCTCCTTCCACACCCGGCTCATCCCAAGCATCACCATCCCGGACTCCACAAAGCGGTACACCGGAGTCTGGATCCGGGAGATCTTGGCGAACCACTCCGCCTCCTGGTGGTTGAGGGCGTGAAGGGCGGGGAGTGCTCTCCCATTCTTAAACGTCATCGCAAGGGGGACGACGCGAGCGGAGATAAAGAAAAACTCCCGCTTCCACGACCGAAGACTGCGCTCGGTGGCGCAAATCTTCAGACCCATGATCCGGTTGACCAGGGTGTACCACCCTTGGATGCACCTCCAGGAGTAGAAGGTCATCAGGCGGTCGACATGGGGCTCTACACCCATAATGAGGCACACCCACTCGAAATGGCGGATCTTCGCGATCTCCATTGGGTGTACCTCCGTCAAGTGTACACCATGTCTCTCCAGAACACGGTACACAAACTTCGTCAATGGGAACCTTAGATTCCCATAGACGAAGAATGCAGCGTACACCCCTATCTTGCCCTTGGGGGCATCGTACACCGTCTGATGAGGCTCCGGAAACTCAGGCTCGAAAGGCTCGAGCATGAACTTCCGGACGATGTACTGGTAGAGGTCAGTAGGAAGAGCGCACTGGCACTCGCCGGCAGTGCTCTTGTCGTCCTTTTCGGACGTCGACGTCGGATTCTCAACGAACAACTCAGCTGTAACATCTGCCCCGATCCGACCCGACCCAGGTACCCGTTTCTCTTACCCGATCTCTTTCTTTTATGATTTAATATTTATACTTATATTTTACTTTTAATAATAATATATATTTTCCTTCCCGCCTCTTTCTCTCTCTTTCTTTCCGCCGTCCCGTCCCTCTCCTTCTCTCTTTCCGCCTTCTTTTCCCTCTTGTCGCCGTCCCGCCCTTACGCCTTGTTTCCCTCTTTTTCTTCTAACTCTTTGCTTGTCCTTTGTTCCTTCCCGCCTAAGGTTGTCTGCGCAGCTCCACGCGCCAGACTCCCTTACAAGGAATCCTGCGTGAAGACCACCTGTACAGCGATTCGCGAGACGAACTCTTCTCGCAGCGCGTTAAGAATTGTAATTCTTCTCGCAGCGCGCGAAGGACGGTAGTTCTTCCCGCGACGCGCTAAGGATTTGTAGTTCTTCTCGCAGCGCGCTAAGAATCGTAGTTCATCCCTCGACGCGCGAAGAATTATAGTTCTTCCCGCGGCGCGCTAGGAATTTTGGTTCCTCCCGCGGCGCGCTAAGAAATGTGATTCTTCCCGCGGCGCGCTTGGAAATGTAGTTCTTTCCGCGACGCGTTAAGGTTGGTTCTGTCTGCCTTCGCGCTCGCGCTCTCTTGACCTTCTGTGTCAGCCTTCTCGCGCTAAACCCTTTGAGTTTTCTTCTGTTTAATCTAGCCGTTGCTTTTGAGTTGTCTTATCTTTTGAGCTGTTGACCTAATCTGCTTTATGTCTGAAAAGTTACTTTCGGCGCAGCATGCGCACCAACCCCATTGGTTGGCAGAAAAAGTGACTGACATTATCTTTTGAGATCTGCTTTTGCCATGCTTGACCAGTACCTTTTTCTGAACCGCCCATGCCTTTTTCTCTTTTTCCCTGCTGCCATATCTTTTGATATCTTTTACTTGCTTTTGGATATCTTTTGTTATCTTTTGTTTTGTCTTGTTCTGTTTGTCTTGGAATCTTTTCCCCTTTTTCTGGATTCATGTCTCCTAGGGTTTCTCTATAAATAATAGTATTATTTTTCCTAACACTACACACACAAAACACTTAATCTCTCCTGTTTTCCTTGCTCTCTGCCGCCTCCCTCTCTGCCTCCGTCTTCCTCCCTGTTCTGTCCTGCTTTTCCGGTAATATATATATTATATATAATAATTTACTTATGCAAACTTATAATCAAGACTTAAAACAGATCATTAAAACAATAATCTTGTTTATAGGTTAACTAGTGTTTGTTTAAAGTTGGTTCTTGCTTTATCTTACACCGCATCGTTTATCAAGTGAGTAATCTCGTACCTAATCCCTTTTTATTTTTAATGTTTTGGGATGTTCATGTGTTCATACAAACTTAGAGTCTTAAACTGTTTATGAACTTTAGTCGCGCAGTATCCCATGTGTTGAGGACGTAGACTTGGCTGTTTATTTGTATGTGTGGATCATTAACCGTCTTGTCGGTCTATTCCGCAGTTTTCATGGTACCATTAGATGAACACGGGAGAACTATCGTTTATGATTTTCTCTTTTGTTTGCACATGCACAGTTTGTCTTGTTTGTGAGCTCAATTGTGAGCACTGGCAGTCTTATGAATCTTAGAGTTGGTCCCGATCAGATTACACCCTTGTTGAAAACCAGACATACACATGTTGCGCGCAGATTTATTGTTATCTATGTATTGTATTAAACTTGATTTCTCACCAACACGCAAGTGTTTGACGTTTATTTTAACACATGTTCAGGTTTGCAGTAGCTGTTTTGGAGCTTGTGGACACATAGGAAGTTTTCTTTATTTTGGACCTAGATTAAAATGTATCAAGACAAGTTATTGCTGTTCGAATATTATGATTTATAATATATTGATTTATGATGATTTATGTTATCTTGTGTTTACCCTGCGCGTGCGCGAATGAATGTATTTATTAAATATTGACACCCATTAGTGTCACGAGTAATGAAACAATATGTGGCGCCCCGATGTATAATCCGCCTTTGGTCGGGGTGTTACAGATTGGTATCAGAGCTCGTTGACTTTAGGATAGGTGGTTTGACGTAACGGCCTAGAATACCTAAGAGTCCCTTCTCGCGCATGAGAGAAATCTCATGTTTGCGCGCTTATTGTTAATTACTCGTTATTTATGAATATGCTCGCGCTTGCGCAGTGTATGATTTTATGTTCTACTCCGCGATATTTCGATTTTTGTTGAATTTCGATTTTTATTGATTTTACTTACATATTCGTTTGTTGGATTTGAAAATCCGAAAAGTCATGGTGATACATGAATAGTTGATTTTCAATTTCCATTTACGATTATGTTCTGAGGTTGGAGACTTGAAAAGTCATGGTGATACATGAATTGTCAACCTCCAATACTCATTTTCTTGTATATTTTATATTGAGGATTGAAAAGTCATGGTGATACATGAATCGTCAATCTCCAATACTCGTTTGCTCGTATATTTTAAACTGGGAATTCGGAAAGTCATGGTGATACATGAATTGTCGATTTCTTGATTCGAATTTGTTACCTTTATTAAGTCTGCATTTAGGGTCATTTAATCTACTTTAACTTTTGATAGTATCTAACTCTGCGAAACCAAGCTTTATAAAGTTATACTTTGCGATAAAACCAAGATATTAACTAAAAATTAAAACTTTTATAGAATGCCTCCGCTATCTCGCCGATTTCAGAGAAGAGAAGCCTCGCGCATGCGTAGACAGCAACGTTCCAGGAAATGGCCGCCGCAATAGCCCAAGCTTTGAGCCAAAACAATACCAACACCTCTGGTTACAACATTAAATCCTTTAACGCGGGTAACCCTCCAAAGTTCACAGGTCTTGGAGGAGCCACCGTGATGCTCCAGTGGCTTGAGAAAATCGAAAACACTTTCCTCCACACCCAATGCCCCTCAGACAGACGAACCCTATATGCTTCCAGTGTCCTGGAATCTAGAGCGCTTACATGGTGGAATGGAGTAGCTCATGCGCGTGGCGCAGAAGCTGCTTCCAGCATGCTCTGGGAGGAATTTAAGGAATTCTGACGCGAGAATTCTGCCCTCCCAACGAAGTTAAGCGCCTGGAGGAAGAATTCTGGAACTTGAAGCAATACAGCGGTGAAGCGCGCGAGTACGCGACGCGCTTCCATGAACTAAGCCTGCTTGTCCCTCACCTTGTTACCCCTTCCCGCCGAGCCATAGAGAAATTTCTTGGGGGTCTCCCCATGGAAATTCAAGATTCTGTATGGGCCAGAAACCAGTTACCCTCTCTGACGCCATCGAGTTGGCCGCTGTGCTCAGCGACAACCATGTCAGAGCAGGAACCCTGTTCCTGCGGGGAACTGAGAAGACCAAACTCACCAAGACTGCCCCTGAACCAACAGAAACCAAACCTGAACCCTCAAACCGTAACAACCTCAAGCGCAGGCGCAAGGCCTATGCGCTTACCAACCCGCCCATTGCCCAGCAACCCATTTATCAACCTCCAGTTTACGCGCCTAACCCTCTGTCAGCCTACCCAACACCTCCTGTAGTCCACAACTATGCCTTAACCAATCCCGCACTCCCTGCCCCGCCACCTAAGAAACCTTACACAGGAAACCATCCCTTTTGCCCAACCTGTAGATTTCACCACCCAACCCAAACCCCGTGTCGACTTTGTAACCGATGTGGCCGTACTGGTCACACTGCTGAAAACTGTAGAGTCCTTCCCGCCAATCCAATTGCGCCAACACCACCAGTCTACCCGCAGAACCCACAATCAATCTACCAAAACCCACGACCCAGATCGTGCTTTAACTGCGGTGATCCCAGTCATTTCCGGAACGCGTGCCCAAGGCTACAAGTGCAAATCACACAAGCGAATCCGGTGAACCAGATTTCGAACCAAGTGACACGCGGGCGAGCTTTTAACATAACCGCGCACCAAGCGCAAGCGAATAATGACGTAGTTAATGGTACATTTTTGCTTAACGGATTTTATGCTTCTGTACTTTTTGATACTGGCGCCGATCGAAGTTTTATTTCTCGCGCGTTTGAGCAGAAGCTTGCGCGACCGCGCAACGATTTAAAAGAAGATTTTTCAGTTGAATTGGCTAATGGCGAAACTGTTTTAATTAACTCTGTGATTAAAGATTGCACGCTTAACCTTAACGAAAACGATTTTCTAATCGACCTCATCCCCATGCCTCTTGGAAGCTTTGATGTTATCATTGGTATGGACTGGCTTACGCATAATCGCGCCGAAGTTATTTGCGCCAAGAAGTTGATTCGCATTCCTCGAGAAAATGGTGATCTTCATATCTACGGCGAAAAACCCTCCCGCGGTCTTAAACTTATGTCTTGCGCCGAAGCCCGAAGGCTCATGCGGAAAAGGTGTATTGCATTCTTAGCCCATGTGGTCAAACCTGCTGAAGAGAAGCTTCGCGATATCCCTGTTGTGCGTGATTTCCCTGAAGTTTTTCCTGATGATCTTCCTGGTATCCCTCCCGCTCGTGAAGTTGAGTTTCGTATTGATCTTGTCCCTGGTGCTTCCCCCGTAGCTAAATCTCCTTACCGTCTTGCGCCCGCTGAGATGCAAGAATTGGCAAGCCAACTTCAAGAGTTGACTGCTAAAGGATTCATTCGCCCTAGCTCTTCGCCCTGGGGTGCTCCGGTGTTGTTCGTTAAAAAGAAAGATGGATCGTTTCGCATGTGTATTGATTACCGCGAGTTGAACAAACTCACCATTAAAAACCGGTATCCTTTACCGCGTATTGACGACCTCTTTGATCAACTCCAAGGTGCCTCTTGTTTTTCCAAGATTGATCTCCGCTCTGGCTATCACCAGTTGCGCATCCGCGATGAAGATGTTCCGAAGACTGCTTTTCGAACTCGTTATGGCCATTTTGAATTCTTGGTCATGTCCTTCGGTCTAACCAACGCACCCGCCGTTTTCATGGATCTAATGAATCGGGTGTGTAGGCCTTTCCTGGATAAATTCGTGATCGTGTTTATCGATGATGTTCTGGTGTATTCTAAGACCAAGGCCGAGCATGAGCAACATCTCCGGTTGGTGTTGCAAAAGCTTCGAACCGAGCAGCTCTATGCTAAGCTTTCCAAGTGTGAATTTTGGTCTGATGAAGTACAGTTTCTTGGTCATGTTGTTAACAAGATGGGTATTCATGTCGACCCATCCAAAATTGAAGCAATCAAGAACTGGATTACGCCATCCTCTCCTTCTGAGATCCGTTCCTTTCTGGGCTTAGCTGGTTATTACCGGCGTTTCATTTCGAACTTCTCGAAGATCGCTTTGCCTTTAACAGCTCTGACGCACAAAGGTAAACCGTATATTTGGGGCTCGAAGCAAGAAGAAGCCTTTCTGACGCTCAAGCAATTGTTGTGTGAAGCTCCTGTTCTTGCGCTACCTGAGGGTAATGATGATTTTGTCGTGTATTGCGATGCATCCAACCAAGGTCTCGGTTGTGTTCTTATGCAACGAGGCAAGGTTATCGCTTACGCATCAAGGCAACTTAAGGTTCATGAAAAGAATTATACAACTCACGACCTCGAACTTGGTGCAGTTGTTTTTGCCTTGAAGATCTGGAGACACTACCTTTATGGTACTAAGTGTATCCTCTACACTGACCATAAAAGCCTTCAGCATATCTTTGATCAAAAGGAACTCAACATGAGGCAACGCCGATGGAACGAACTCATCAGCGATTACGATTGTGAGATCCGGTATCATCCTGGTAAGGCTAATGTGGTAGCCGATGCGCTCAGCCGAAAACCCTGCCACCTTAACTGTATTTTGCCGCGCACCCAGCTTCACTTTGCGCCGATTCAAAGCAACCTTGAATCGCGTATTCGTGACGCGCAGCGCGCATCCATCAGTAATGGTAACCTTCGCGCCGAGTTAGCGTGTGGCGCGGAAGCGCATTTTGTCCCTAATCTGAGTGGAATTCTCTGCTATCTCAATCGCATCTGGATTCCCTTTGATGAGAATCTTCGCGCTGATATCCTGAGTGAAGCGCACAAATCTCGGTATTCCATTCATCCCGGCGCTGATAAGATGTACAAGGATTTGCGCATTACTTATTGGTGGCCCGGTATGAAAAAGGATATTGCTGTGTTCGTAGCTAAATGTCTGACTTGTTTTAAAGTGAAAGCTGAACACCAACGCCCATCTGGTTTGCTCGAACAACCAGAAATTCCTACGTGGAAATGGGAATGTGTAGCGATGGACTTTATTACCAAGTTACCTTTGACAGCAAGCAAACATGATAGCATTTGGGTAATAGTGGATCGTTTGACTAAGTCTGCTCACTTTCTGCCCATTCGTGAAAACTACCGTGTTGAGCAACTCGCGCAGCTTTATGTCAAGGAAATTGTCTGCCGCCATGGTACTCCTTTGAGCATCATATCCGATCGCGATGGCCGTTTTATATCTCGCTTTTGGAAATCTCTCCAATCTGCGCTAGGAACTCGCTTGGACATGAGTACGGCATATCATCCTCAGACTGACGGTCAGTCTGAGCGAACTATTCAAACTCTTGAGGATATGCTCCGATCTTGTGTTCTTGATTTTGGAGGTAATTGGGATTCGCACCTGCCTTTGATCGAGTTCTCTTATAATAACAGCTATCATTCCAGTATTGGTATGGCCCCATTTGAAGCACTTTACGGTCGTAAGTGCCGCTCCCCGATTTGTTGGAGCGAAGTGGGAGAAGCTCAAATCACAGGACCCGAACTTGTTCAAGAGACAACCGATAAAATCGCCAAGATCCGTGATCATCTGCTGACTGCTAGAAGCCGACAGAAGAGTTACGCAGATCGCATACGAAAGCCTCTCGAATTTCAAGTTGGTGATCTTGTTCTCCTCAAAGTGTCGCCTTGGAAGGGTGTTGTCCGCTTTGGGAAGAAAGGTAAGCTTGCTCCTCGTTATGTTGGTCCATTCAAGATTCTCGCGCGTGTGGGAAAAGTTGCCTACAGACTTGACCTGCCACCCGCGCTCAGTAATGTGCATCCAACGTTCCATGTATCCAATCTCAAGAAGTGTTTAGCTGACGAGAACCTTCACATTCCACTTGATGAAGTTCAAGTTGATGAAACTATGCATTTCGTTGAGAAGCCTGTTGAGATTATGGATCGCGAGGTTAAGCAAACCAAGCGCAGTCGTATCCCTATTGTTAAAGTTCGCTGGGAGTCCAAGCGCGGAGCCGAGTTTACATGGGAAAGGGAAGATCAAATGAAGATCAAGTACCCGCACCTGTTCTCTGCGCAACCTACTTCGAGATAAATTTCGGGACGAAATTTCTTAAAGTAGGAGAGACTGTAACATCTGCCCCGATCCGACCCGACCCAGGTACCCGTTTCTCTTACCCGATCTCTTTCTTTTATGATTTAATATTTATACTTATATTTTACTTTTAATAATAATATATATTTTCCTTCCCGCCTCTTTCTCTCTCTTTCTTTCCGCCGTCCCGTCCCTCTCCTTCTCTCTTTCCGCCTTCTTTTCCCTCTTGTCGCCGTCCCGCCCTTACGCCTTGTTTCCCTCTTTTTCTTCTAACTCTTTGCTTGTCCTTTGTTCCTTCCCGCCTAAGGTTGTCTGCGCAGCTCCACGCGCCAGACTCCCTTACAAGGAATCCTGCGTGAAGACCACCTGTACAGCGATTCGCGAGACGAACTCTTCTCGCAGCGCGTTAAGAATTGTAATTCTTCTCGCAGCGCGCGAAGGACGGTAGTTCTTCCCGCGACGCGCTAAGGATTTGTAGTTCTTCTCGCAGCGCGCTAAGAATCGTAGTTCATCCCTCGACGCGCGAAGAATTATAGTTCTTCCCGCGGCGCGCTAGGAATTTTGGTTCCTCCCGCGGCGCGCTAAGAAATGTGATTCTTCCCGCGGCGCGCTTGGAAATGTAGTTCTTTCCGCGACGCGTTAAGGTTGGTTCTGTCTGCCTTCGCGCTCGCGCTCTCTTGACCTTCTGTGTCAGCCTTCTCGCGCTAAACCCTTTGAGTTTTCTTCTGTTTAATCTAGCCGTTGCTTTTGAGTTGTCTTATCTTTTGAGCTGTTGACCTAATCTGCTTTATGTCTGAAAAGTTACTTTCGGCGCAGCATGCGCACCAACCCCATTGGTTGGCAGAAAAAGTGACTGACATTATCTTTTGAGATCTGCTTTTGCCATGCTTGACCAGTACCTTTTTCTGAACCGCCCATGCCTTTTTCTCTTTTTCCCTGCTGCCATATCTTTTGATATCTTTTACTTGCTTTTGGATATCTTTTGTTATCTTTTGTTTTGTCTTGTTCTGTTTGTCTTGGAATCTTTTCCCCTTTTTCTGGATTCATGTCTCCTAGGGTTTCTCTATAAATAATAGTATTATTTTTCCTAACACTACACACACAAAACACTTAATCTCTCCTGTTTTCCTTGCTCTCTGCCGCCTCCCTCTCTGCCTCCGTCTTCCTCCCTGTTCTGTCCTGCTTTTCCGGTAATATATATATTATATATAATAATTTACTTATGCAAACTTATAATCAAGACTTAAAACAGATCATTAAAACAATAATCTTGTTTATAGGTTAACTAGTGTTTGTTTAAAGTTGGTTCTTGCTTTATCTTACACCGCATCGTTTATCAAGTGAGTAATCTCGTACCTAATCCCTTTTTATTTTTAATGTTTTGGGATGTTCATGTGTTCATACAAACTTAGAGTCTTAAACTGTTTATGAACTTTAGTCGCGCAGTATCCCATGTGTTGAGGACGTAGACTTGGCTGTTTATTTGTATGTGTGGATCATTAACCGTCTTGTCGGTCTATTCCGCAGTTTTCATGGTACCATTAGATGAACACGGGAGAACTATCGTTTATGATTTTCTCTTTTGTTTGCACATGCACAGTTTGTCTTGTTTGTGAGCTCAATTGTGAGCACTGGCAGTCTTATGAATCTTAGAGTTGGTCCCGATCAGATTACACCCTTGTTGAAAACCAGACATACACATGTTGCGCGCAGATTTATTGTTATCTATGTATTGTATTAAACTTGATTTCTCACCAACACGCAAGTGTTTGACGTTTATTTTAACACATGTTCAGGTTTGCAGTAGCTGTTTTGGAGCTTGTGGACACATAGGAAGTTTTCTTTATTTTGGACCTAGATTAAAATGTATCAAGACAAGTTATTGCTGTTCGAATATTATGATTTATAATATATTGATTTATGATGATTTATGTTATCTTGTGTTTACCCTGCGCGTGCGCGAATGAATGTATTTATTAAATATTGACACCCATTAGTGTCACGAGTAATGAAACAATATGTGGCGCCCCGATGTATAATCCGCCTTTGGTCGGGGTGTTACAGATTGGTATCAGAGCTCGTTGACTTTAGGATAGGTGGTTTGACGTAACGGCCTAGAATACCTAAGAGTCCCTTCTCGCGCATGAGAGAAATCTCATGTTTGCGCGCTTATTGTTAATTACTCGTTATTTATGAATATGCTCGCGCTTGCGCAGTGTATGATTTTATGTTCTACTCCGCGATATTTCGATTTTTGTTGAATTTCGATTTTTATTGATTTTACTTACATATTCGTTTGTTGGATTTGAAAATCCGAAAAGTCATGGTGATACATGAATAGTTGATTTTCAATTTCCATTTACGATTATGTTCTGAGGTTGGAGACTTGAAAAGTCATGGTGATACATGAATTGTCAACCTCCAATACTCATTTTCTTGTATATTTTATATTGAGGATTGAAAAGTCATGGTGATACATGAATCGTCAATCTCCAATACTCGTTTGCTCGTATATTTTAAACTGGGAATTCGGAAAGTCATGGTGATACATGAATTGTCGATTTCTTGATTCGAATTTGTTACCTTTATTAAGTCTGCATTTAGGGTCATTTAATCTACTTTAACTTTTGATAGTATCTAACTCTGCGAAACCAAGCTTTATAAAGTTATACTTTGCGATAAAACCAAGATATTAACTAAAAATTAAAACTTTTATAGAATGCCTCCGCTATCTCGCCGATTTCAGAGAAGAGAAGCCTCGCGCATGCGTAGACAGCAACGTTCCCAGGAAATGGCCGCCGCAATAGCCCAAGCTTTGAGCCAAAACAATACCAACACCTCTGGTTACAACATTAAATCCTTTAACGCGGGTAACCCTCCAAAGTTCACAGGTCTTGGAGGAGCCACCGTGATGCTCCAGTGGCTTGAGAAAATCGAAAACACTTTCCTCCACACCCAATGCCCCTCAGACAGACGAACCCTATATGCTTCCAGTGTCCTGGAATCTAGAGCGCTTACATGGTGGAATGGAGTAGCTCATGCGCGTGGCGCAGAAGCTGCTTCCAGCATGCTCTGGGAGGAATTTAAGGAAATTCTGACGCGAGAATTCTGCCCTCCCAACGAAGTTAAGCGCCTGGAGGAAGAATTCTGGAACTTGAAGCAATACAGCGGTGAAGCGCGCGAGTACGCGACGCGCTTCCATGAACTAAGCCTGCTTGTCCCTCACCTTGTTACCCCTTCCCGCCGAGCCATAGAGAAATTTCTTGGGGGTCTCCCCATGGAAATTCAAGATTCTGTATGGGCCAGAAACCAGTTACCCTCTCTGACGCCATCGAGTTGGCCGCTGTGCTCAGCGACAACCATGTCAGAGCAGGAACCCTGTTCCTGCGGGGAACTGAGAAGACCAAACTCACCAAGACTGCCCCTGAACCAACAGAAACCAAACCTGAACCCTCAAACCGTAACAACCTCAAGCGCAGGCGCAAGGCCTATGCGCTTACCAACCCGCCCATTGCCCAGCAACCCATTTATCAACCTCCAGTTTACGCGCCTAACCCTCTGTCAGCCTACCCAACACCTCCTGTAGTCCACAACTATGCCTTAACCAATCCCGCACTCCCTGCCCCGCCACCTAAGAAACCTTACACAGGAAACCATCCCTTTTGCCCAACCTGTAGATTTCACCACCCAACCCAAACCCCGTGTCGACTTTGTAACCGATGTGGCCGTACTGGTCACACTGCTGAAAACTGTAGAGTCCTTCCCGCCAATCCAATTGCGCCAACACCACCAGTCTACCCGCAGAACCCACAATCAATCTACCAAAACCCACGACCCAGATCGTGCTTTAACTGCGGTGATCCCAGTCATTTCCGGAACGCGTGCCCAAGGCTACAAGTGCAAATCACACAAGCGAATCCGGTGAACCAGATTTCGAACCAAGTGACACGCGGGCGAGCTTTTAACATAACCGCGCACCAAGCGCAAGCGAATAATGACGTAGTTAATGGTACATTTTTGCTTAACGGATTTTATGCTTCTGTACTTTTTGATACTGGCGCCGATCGAAGTTTTATTTCTCGCGCGTTTGAGCAGAAGCTTGCGCGACCGCGCAACGATTTAAAAGAAGATTTTTCAGTTGAATTGGCTAATGGCGAAACTGTTTTAATTAACTCTGTGATTAAAGATTGCACGCTTAACCTTAACGAAAACGATTTTCTAATCGACCTCATCCCCATGCCTCTTGGAAGCTTTGATGTTATCATTGGTATGGACTGGCTTACGCATAATCGCGCCGAAGTTATTTGCGCCAAGAAGTTGATTCGCATTCCTCGAGAAAATGGTGATCTTCATATCTACGGCGAAAAACCCTCCCGCGGTCTTAAACTTATGTCTTGCGCCGAAGCCCGAAGGCTCATGCGGAAAAGGTGTATTGCATTCTTAGCCCATGTGGTCAAACCTGCTGAAGAGAAGCTTCGCGATATCCCTGTTGTGCGTGATTTCCCTGAAGTTTTTCCTGATGATCTTCCTGGTATCCCTCCCGCTCGTGAAGTTGAGTTTCGTATTGATCTTGTCCCTGGTGCTTCCCCCGTAGCTAAATCTCCTTACCGTCTTGCGCCCGCTGAGATGCAAGAATTGGCAAGCCAACTTCAAGAGTTGACTGCTAAAGGATTCATTCGCCCTAGCTCTTCGCCCTGGGGTGCTCCGGTGTTGTTCGTTAAAAAGAAAGATGGATCGTTTCGCATGTGTATTGATTACCGCGAGTTGAACAAACTCACCATTAAAAACCGGTATCCTTTACCGCGTATTGACGACCTCTTTGATCAACTCCAAGGTGCCTCTTGTTTTTCCAAGATTGATCTCCGCTCTGGCTATCACCAGTTGCGCATCCGCGATGAAGATGTTCCGAAGACTGCTTTTCGAACTCGTTATGGCCATTTTGAATTCTTGGTCATGTCCTTCGGTCTAACCAACGCACCCGCCGTTTTCATGGATCTAATGAATCGGGTGTGTAGGCCTTTCCTGGATAAATTCGTGATCGTGTTTATCGATGATGTTCTGGTGTATTCTAAGACCAAGGCCGAGCATGAGCAACATCTCCGGTTGGTGTTGCAAAAGCTTCGAACCGAGCAGCTCTATGCTAAGCTTTCCAAGTGTGAATTTTGGTCTGATGAAGTACAGTTTCTTGGTCATGTTGTTAACAAGATGGGTATTCATGTCGACCCATCCAAAATTGAAGCAATCAAGAACTGGATTACGCCATCCTCTCCTTCTGAGATCCGTTCCTTTCTGGGCTTAGCTGGTTATTACCGGCGTTTCATTTCGAACTTCTCGAAGATCGCTTTGCCTTTAACAGCTCTGACGCACAAAGGTAAACCGTATATTTGGGGCTCGAAGCAAGAAGAAGCCTTTCTGACGCTCAAGCAATTGTTGTGTGAAGCTCCTGTTCTTGCGCTACCTGAGGGTAATGATGATTTTGTCGTGTATTGCGATGCATCCAACCAAGGTCTCGGTTGTGTTCTTATGCAACGAGGCAAGGTTATCGCTTACGCATCAAGGCAACTTAAGGTTCATGAAAAGAATTATACAACTCACGACCTCGAACTTGGTGCAGTTGTTTTTGCCTTGAAGATCTGGAGACACTACCTTTATGGTACTAAGTGTATCCTCTACACTGACCATAAAAGCCTTCAGCATATCTTTGATCAAAAGGAACTCAACATGAGGCAACGCCGATGGAACGAACTCATCAGCGATTACGATTGTGAGATCCGGTATCATCCTGGTAAGGCTAATGTGGTAGCCGATGCGCTCAGCCGAAAACCCTGCCACCTTAACTGTATTTTGCCGCGCACCCAGCTTCACTTTGCGCCGATTCAAAGCAACCTTGAATCGCGTATTCGTGACGCGCAGCGCGCATCCATCAGTAATGGTAACCTTCGCGCCGAGTTAGCGTGTGGCGCGGAAGCGCATTTTGTCCCTAATCTGAGTGGAATTCTCTGCTATCTCAATCGCATCTGGATTCCCTTTGATGAGAATCTTCGCGCTGATATCCTGAGTGAAGCGCACAAATCTCGGTATTCCATTCATCCCGGCGCTGATAAGATGTACAAGGATTTGCGCATTACTTATTGGTGGCCCGGTATGAAAAAGGATATTGCTGTGTTCGTAGCTAAATGTCTGACTTGTTTTAAAGTGAAAGCTGAACACCAACGCCCATCTGGTTTGCTCGAACAACCAGAAATTCCTACGTGGAAATGGGAATGTGTAGCGATGGACTTTATTACCAAGTTACCTTTGACAGCAAGCAAACATGATAGCATTTGGGTAATAGTGGATCGTTTGACTAAGTCTGCTCACTTTCTGCCCATTCGTGAAAACTACCGTGTTGAGCAACTCGCGCAGCTTTATGTCAAGGAAATTGTCTGCCGCCATGGTACTCCTTTGAGCATCATATCCGATCGCGATGGCCGTTTTATATCTCGCTTTTGGAAATCTCTCCAATCTGCGCTAGGAACTCGCTTGGACATGAGTACGGCATATCATCCTCAGACTGACGGTCAGTCTGAGCGAACTATTCAAACTCTTGAGGATATGCTCCGATCTTGTGTTCTTGATTTTGGAGGTAATTGGGATTCGCACCTGCCTTTGATCGAGTTCTCTTATAATAACAGCTATCATTCCAGTATTGGTATGGCCCCATTTGAAGCACTTTACGGTCGTAAGTGCCGCTCCCCGATTTGTTGGAGCGAAGTGGGAGAAGCTCAAATTACAGGACCCGAACTTGTTCAAGAGACAACCGATAAAATCGCCAAGATCCGTGATCATCTGCTGACTGCTAGAAGCCGACAGAAGAGTTACGCAGATCGCATACGAAAGCCTCTCGAATTTCAAGTTGGTGATCTTGTTCTCCTCAAAGTGTCGCCTTGGAAGGGTGTTGTCCGCTTTGGGAAGAAAGGTAAGCTTGCTCCTCGTTATGTTGGTCCATTCAAGATTCTCGCGCGTGTGGGAAAAGTTGCCTACAGACTTGACCTGCCACCCGCGCTCAGTAATGTGCATCCAACGTTCCATGTATCCAATCTCAAGAAGTGTTTAGCTGACGAGAACCTTCACATTCCACTTGATGAAGTTCAAGTTGATGAAACTATGCATTTCGTTGAGAAGCCTGTTGAGATTATGGATCGCGAGGTTAAGCAAACCAAGCGCAGTCGTATCCCTATTGTTAAAGTTCGCTGGGAGTCCAAGCGCGGAGCCGAGTTTACATGGGAAAGGGAAGATCAAATGAAGATCAAGTACCCGCACCTGTTCTCTGCGCAACCTACTTCGAGATAAATTTCGGGACGAAATTTCTTAAAGTAGGAGAGACTGTAACATCTGCCCCGATCCGACCCGACCCAGGTACCCGTTTCTCTTACCCGATCTCTTTCTTTTATGATTTAATATTTATACTTATATTTTACTTTTAATAATAATATATATTTTCCTTCCCGCCTCTTTCTCTCTCTTTCTTTCCGCCGTCCCGTCCCTCTCCTTCTCTCTTTCCGCCTTCTTTTCCCTCTTGTCGCCGTCCCGCCCTTACGCCTTGTTTCCCTCTTTTTCTTCTAACTCTTTGCTTGTCCTTTGTTCCTTCCCGCCTAAGGTTATCTGCGCAGCTCCACGCGCCAGACTCCCTTACAAGGAATCCTGCGTGAAGACCACCTGTACAGCGATTCGCGAGACGAACTCTTCTCGCAGCGCGTTAAGAATTGTAATTCTTCTCGCAGCGCGCGAAGGACGGTAGTTCTTCCCGCGACGCGCTAAGGATTTGTAGTTCTTCTCGCAGCGCGCTAAGAATCGTAGTTCATCCCTCGACGCGCGAAGAATTATAGTTCTTCCCGCGGCGCGCTAGGAATTTTGGTTCCTCCCGCGGCGCGCTAAGAAATGTGATTCTTCCCGCGGCGCGCTTGGAAATGTAGTTCTTTCCGCGACGCGTTAAGGTTGGTTCTGTCTGCCTTCGCGCTCGCGCTCTCTTGACCTTCTGTGTCAGCCTTCTCGCGCTAAACCCTTTGAGTTTTCTTCTGTTTAATCTAGCCGTTGCTTTTGAGTTGTCTTATCTTTTGAGCTGTTGACCTAATCTGCTTTATGTCTGAAAAGTTACTTTCGGCGCAGCATGCGCACCAACCCCATTGGTTGGCAGAAAAAGTGACTGACATTATCTTTTGAGATCTGCTTTTGCCATGCTTGACCAGTACCTTTTTCTGAACCGCCCATGCCTTTTTCTCTTTTTCCCTGCTGCCATATCTTTTGATATCTTTTACTTGCTTTTGGATATCTTTTGTTATCTTTTGTTTTGTCTTGTTCTGTTTGTCTTGGAATCTTTTCCCCTTTTTCTGGATTCATGTCTCCTAGGGTTTCTCTATAAATAATAGTATTATTTTTCCTAACACTACACACACAAAACACTTAATCTCTCCTGTTTTCCTTGCTCTCTGCCGCCTCCCTCTCTGCCTCCGTCTTCCTCCCTGTTCTGTCCTGCTTTTCCGGTAATATATATATTATATATAATAATTTACTTATGCAAACTTATAATCAAGACTTAAAACAGATCATTAAAACAATAATCTTGTTTATAGGTTAACTAGTGTTTGTTTAAAGTTGGTTCTTGCTTTATCTTACACCGCATCGTTTATCAAGTGAGTAATCTCGTACCTAATCCCTTTTTATTTTTAATGTTTTGGGATGTTCATGTGTTCATACAAACTTAGAGTCTTAAACTGTTTATGAACTTTAGTCGCGCAGTATCCCATGTGTTGAGGACGTAGACTTGGCTGTTTATTTGTATGTGTGGATCATTAACCGTCTTGTCGGTCTATTCCGCAGTTTTCATGGTACCATTAGATGAACACGGGAGAACTATCGTTTATGATTTTCTCTTTTGTTTGCACATGCACAGTTTGTCTTGTTTGTGAGCTCAATTGTGAGCACTGGCAGTCTTATGAATCTTAGAGTTGGTCCCGATCAGATTACACCCTTGTTGAAAACCAGACATACACATGTTGCGCGCAGATTTATTGTTATCTATGTATTGTATTAAACTTGATTTCTCACCAACACGCAAGTGTTTGACGTTTATTTTAACACATGTTCAGGTTTGCAGTAGCTGTTTTGGAGCTTGTGGACACATAGGAAGTTTTCTTTATTTTGGACCTAGATTAAAATGTATCAAGACAAGTTATTGCTGTTCGAATATTATGATTTATAATATATTGATTTATGATGATTTATGTTATCTTGTGTTTACCCTGCGCGTGCGCGAATGAATGTATTTATTAAATATTGACACCCATTAGTGTCACGAGTAATGAAACAATATGTGGCGCCCCGATGTATAATCCGCCTTTGGTCGGGGTGTTACATCAGCCTCCTCGGCAGTGGCCTCAAAATCACGGGAAGAAGACATGTTTTGGGTGTACAGAACAACGATTTCAGAAGAATGCTCGACGGAATAGTGAGTATTCACCGGAAATCGTTTTAAGAAGATGAAGAGAGAAGTGAAAGTGAGGACTAAGGTACACCCTCTCGCCCTTTATATACTCATCGCAATTAATGCGATGAATTTAATGCGGAAGAGAGAGAAATCGCAGATGCAATGAAACTATGACACGTGGCAAAGAGCAAGCTGGCAACAGCTGTTGAAAGGACGCGTGCTATTAATTTCGCGGCCACGCACCCGAAAAATCGCGCCCACGCGCCTGAAAAAGCGCCTGGAATGACCGTATACTGTCACGTCGCCATAACTTCCTGCACGTCCTGACACTGTCAGGAGAAACCGTCGGACGACGTTTCAACAGTTTGGACTGTTCTTATCCTTTCACCAACTCTTCGAATTTCAAAAAGATTCAAAAATAAGCGGGAAAATGCCCCTTACCTTGGCAACCAAGTAACTATAAGACAGGTGCAAGTACAATGTCAAGGCAAAACCCTTCACATACTTAGCACCTGCAGGGAATGGACGCCAAGAATACCTTGGAAGTAAGTTAACTATAAGACGAGTGCGGGTACAGTGTCAAGGCGAAACCCTTCACATACTTAGCACTCGCAGGGAATCGAAACCAAGAAGGATCTTCTGGGCCATGCTTGCGGAAAGGGAAATAACATCCACGCATAGTGGGAACGTTGAGAACTAGATTGTTTGAAGCTCCAGGAAGGAATTGGTTCTTTAACATAATTGATCACTATGTTTAAAACTACCAAAACCTCGTGGAGAATCTACACAAGTGAAACTCAACGCTCCTGACTTGCGAGGAGGTTACACACCTACCCGCATTATACCCAAAGATCAAGCAGAAAAGTCGGGAATTTCTGCACGTGGCATTAGGGAAACCGCGGGAAGAATCCCCACGGACAACCTTAAAACTAAATCCTTTTCAAAACCCCTTTCTTAAGTCCAAAGTTCACCTCACTTATTAACAATTCATGAGAAGAACATTGGACTGGGGGGACTTGAAGAGGTAGGTCCCAGCAGAGCCCAGTTGGACCCGCAAGACTCACCTTGAAGAGGGACGTCTGCGCAAGGACCAACTGGTTCCGCAGGACCCACCATGCTCAGAGATGAAGACCTTAAGCGCAGTACGCCAGCTGTTCCCGCAGGGAAAGCCTCCCAATGGTGAAGTACCCCGCCTGTCCCCGCAGCTGCGGATACAAGCCATCAGGGAAGGCTACCCGCACTAATAGCAAGGCTACACGCACAAGGCACTCAATAATTCAGTGTCACCTGAAGGAATGAGCAAGGCGGGAATACTCCCGCCCAAATGAGCCAGTCCGTATGCTTCTGGAAGATCTTTTGTACTATACCTGCCAAGGTATGGACAAAATAGACAAGATCTGACCAAAGCAGCCCATGAACCAATCACAGGGTGACAGCTCACCGACAACAGTACGAGGAGGAGCATGCTCTAGTACTGTTTGTCACTATTAGCCGCTGCCTACTCACCAACCATTGTCGTGGCACGCACATAGCCTGCAGTTGGTGGAAAGGGAACAGTACACAGCCGGCCTTGTCACTATCAGCCGCTGCCTACCCACCAACCAGCATGGCACGTGCGTAGCCCATAGTTGGTAGAACAGGAATATTATACAGCTGGCTGTACCTGCTTGGAAACCTACCTTCGGCTATAAATACTCCAACACCTTGGAACGGTAGGATGATCTGGTATTTTACCTTCACTAGCTATTTCTCTCAATATACACTTATATTCAGAGCAATCTAGTCTGATTCTCACGCCGGAGGGTGGTCACAAGGAGGAACCCCCCCCCCCCCCTTCTCAGTGACGAGCTCACGGTGTTTGTTTTGCAGGTCATCTGAAGAACATCCTTCTTTACCGGACCTGACCCTCGTGGGAAACATCTATTTAACCCCCAGATTATCCGTAATCTGCCCGGGGTCGATTAGTGTTTCTTCACCCACGTTTTTAGAAGATGAGCGGTCAGATTAAAAAAAGGTGCTTAAACAATGTAACGAGATTTCATCCCACGCATAACTTAAAAGTGTTAAGCTAGACTAAAAAAAGAATTTTGAACGTTTTTATTCAGAAGACTGCAACAAACCCTCCGGATCAATCGATCATATACATATCCTTTCTATATTTATCATATATGTTGTCAAAGGCCTTTATTGTTATTACATATAACATTTATGTAGAATAAATCCTCCGATCTTCTTTTGTCATGGATTCCAAACTTCCCAAAGACATGACGATTGAGATTATATCACGAACATCGTTAAGGAGCTTTGATGCCATGCGTTGTACGAGCAAAGAAATGAACAAACTCACGTATGACTCAAATCTCGTGGAGCGGTACAAGCAAAGAAACCACATCGTATCTGGTTTAATCACACAAACAACAAGAACCACTAGCAGCTTTTCAAAGGTCTACGTCAAACAGTTTGTGCCATCACGTGAATCCAAAAGTCTTGATCTTGGCTTCCTAGGGGAGGATGATCGAATCTGGGCATGTTCGGAGCAAGGAATTATGGTGTTAGAGAGACCTCAACTTTTGTTCTTTGTTTGTAAGCCTGCCACAAAGCAGCTTATACAATTTCCTCATCCCAAAACCAAGTATGAAACTGACAAGGTTTCCATCGTCGTTATGGATTCCAAGCCGCCAATGCGTTACAAGATTGTCAGATTCTCGCGACCGTATGTAATTAATCTACTTGATCTTGACAGATTATTGATTGAATCCAATGATCGATGAGTTTTTGTGATTTAAGTTAAATATTTTTTGGGTGTTAGTTTGTTGGATAAGTTAACTAACTTTTTTAGGATTTCTTCTGTTGAACGCGATCTAGTCCTGGTGGTGACGATTGGCGGAGTCCATATTGTTGTGAAATCTTCGACTCAAGTGCATGTGAAACGGAGTGGAGACTAGTAGATCCCATAAACTTGCCTTATAGTGGCTTCTTGGATTATCAGCCAATCGCCACGAGGGGCTACATCTACATTATGATGACAAACGGCGACGTTTTGAAGTTTGATGCGTATTTAGAAAAATGGACGTCCACGTTTTCCATTTCCAAACAAACAGTTTACCCTCTTATGAAGCTCCTAAAGTATGAAGGCAACTTGGCGTTTGCTTGTAAGCAACTTAAGGGTTATTGGGAGATTTGGATTCTTACGAGTGATGAATCGTGGGTGAAAACATATGTTTTGAACATGAATGAAGATCTTAAACGATTGTCACTTGCCGCTTTATATGATTCAGATACCAGTATTATGTTGGATTTTTACAAAGCAAGGTATCACTTATTTAAAACAGACGACACAGGGAGTAATGGACCTGATGAGTGCTTTGCGACGAGGTTTGTATGTGCAGTTAGCGATACATTTGTCTTCCGATCAGATTTCGATCTTATTGATCATGTTTCATGCCACACTAATAATAGAAACTTTTCACGTAAATGAATTACGGATTTAATTAATAATTTTTACTTTTAAGGTATGATCATGCATGATAAATTGATAATCATGTTTTTTGGTAGAAACATTCGTGTTTGTATAGTGTAGAGTTAACCACTCTTTTAGTCCATTTGTTTGCTAAGATTCTTGCTTTTAATTTAAAAAAATTATTTCCCACTTTTAATCCCCAATTAAACTAGGAATACCACGAAAGTGTTTGTTTTAAAAGGGATTTATATATCAAATTACATATTTCTTCAACCTCTAAACTGGTACATCTAATCCAGATTTATTAATTATAAAACCGAGAGGTGGCTAGGTGGATCTTAAGAGGAGGATGAAAGGGAGATCAAATTCAAATATATAATTAATTAAATTTATGTTTATCTTTTATTAGTTTCCTAGTTCTAGTTAAAGTGTGATTGTTAGGTTTATAAACATTTGAGAGGTTTTCATAATAATAATAACAATGAGAGTTAAGTTTTGAAGTTAAAAAAAACCTACTGTGCCTTCCTCCGATTACAATAAATCATCACAACCCACTTCAGAATATATTATATCCGACCACAAAAACTTAACCTTTAACCTAAAAAGTACCTTTTTTGTTCGCTTTGCTTCTGCTCGGAGTCAACACGTGAATCTAGACGTGTTTCTTGCTTGACGGGGAAGCTAGAACGCGAACCCTAACATTTCCTTCAGCTAGGATATAGGTCCGAATAGGATGAGAGTGTTTGTGTGTGTTTTTGAAGGTGTATGGATTAGAGTTGCACAAAAAACCGAAACCGAAAAAAACCCAAACCAGTTTTTTTATACCCGGGTTTTTAATACTCGACCCCGTACCTGACCCTACCCGTAGGGTACGGATAGGGTATGCATTTTAGTACCAAAACTCGTCCTCGAACCACACCCGATTTGTACCCGGTAATACCCGAAAACCCTAACCGGTTCCATATCCGAAACTGGATTTTTCAAATACCCGATATATATCCGAAATTACCTGAAAAATATCTACAAATACCTTAAAATTACCTGAAAAATACCCCTAAAAAGTGTAACCTCTAAAATAATTCTATCTATACCCGAACTCGAACCCGACCCGGGTATTGCTAATACCCGATCATACCCGAACCCGATTCCGTATCTGAACCCGGGTTTTTCTAATACCCGATTTGTGCACCTCTAGTATGGAGGGAATGGGGATGGAAAAGAGTGTTTTAGGGAGTTTTATGGTGCTTATATTAGATAAGCCGATGAACCTGCCCATAACCCATTCCCTTTATCCATCTTTTATTTTCCAAGACTACACTTAACTTATTATTATTCAGCATAATTAAATAATAATATCCAATTAAATAAATAAAACTCTTTTATTTATTATTCGAAAAGTAGGATGTTACAAATTTAAAATATTTCATAACTGTAAGCCGAAAAATAAAATAGAACAATTCAAACCAGAAAAGTAAAATACGAAATTTAACCTAAATGTTCATTTTTCGCGATCACGTCAAACGATATTTTTAGGAATGATCAATGATGTTGCTGTGTCTTCCTCTTCAGCTTGCTCGATGAGATATTCGACAAATTGTATGCTACTGTCGTTTGAAAAAATATTGTTATCGGAATTGTTCGCCTGTATGAATATCCCGAGATCATCGTTTGAGAAATTAGACATTAAGGGTTTGAGTAAATAAAAATGGTTAAGATTTAAGTGAATAATAATTGTGAAAAGTTAGTGATATTTATGTGTGATAATAAATTAATTATCAATTCATTCTAATTTTCCAATGGTATAATAACCCTAAAAAAATCAATTTTATGTGGCAAAACTTGCCATGAAAACGAAGCCATGAACTGTACCCACATGAAGTGCGGTTGCATTATCAAGTGGTTTTGCAATAAATACACTATACTTGTATGGGTGACCTATCTTTTCTTACAATATGCATATATTGAGTTATTTACACAAACACAATATGTTTTCAATCAAAAATGAGGTTTGATATTTAATAAAGAGTTTGATTTGCTAATAAGTCGACTGTTGTTTTCATTTTTTATTTGGGTGAGGCTAAACGTACCCCTCTGGTTGCTTGTCATACCTCTCCTTCCTGGAAAACCAACTTTCATATTACCTATTGAAATCATATAATTACCAAATTAGCACAAAAATAAGGATTTCATATTTTTTTTACAAGTTGTGTTTTTTTTTATTTCGAGTTTGGGTTTCGGGTTTAGGGTTTAGGGTTCAGGTTTAGGGTTTCGGGTTTAGGGTTTCGGGTTTAGGGTTTTAGGTTTTCAAGTTTCGGGTTTATTTTGTAAAAGATAAAGAGGTAAAATAAGGATATTATAAATATATATACTATTAAAATTAAAATAAAGATATTATAAATATTTACAATATTAATACTAAAAAATAAATTAATAGTAATACTTGATAATTTTTAATTTGATATATATAGTGGAGATTATCAAGTGAAAAAATGTTGCATGAACTAATATGTATATAAATGATGTTAAAAGGTAATAGTAATTAATTTAATAAGTTAAGGGGTATATATTTAGTAAAAATGGTGTAAAGGTATACTTTAGCAACACCTTTTTTTATTTTCACCAATATCTCCCACAATCATTACCATTTTGGTAAGGTGGTTAGGGAGGTTTTTTAAAAGTTTTTTCTGTGATTGAGGGGTTCGAATATTGAAAGGAGGAATTTTGTTGGTACGCTATAAAGCGGTGGTTGTAAAAGAATGAAGATCTTAAACGATTGTCACTTGCCGCTTTATATGATTCAGATACCAATATTATGTTGGATTTTTACAAAGCAAGGTATCACTTATTTAAAACAGACAGACACAGGGAGTAATGGACCTGATGAGTCCTTTGCGACGAGGTTTGTATGTGCAAATAGCGACACATTTGTCTTCTGATCGGATTTCGATCTTATTGATCATGTTTCAAGCCACACTAATAATAGAATCTTTTCACGTAATTGAATTACGGATTTAATTAATAATTTTTACTTTTAGGGTGTGATCATGCATGATAAATTGATAATCATGCTTTTTTTGGTAGAAACATTCGTGTTTGTATAGTGTAAAGTTAACCACTCTTTTAGTCCATTTGTTTGCTAAGATTCTTGCTTTTAAATTAAAGAAATTATTTTCCGCTTTTAATCCCCAATTAAACTAGTTAAATACCACAAAAGTGTTTGTTTTAAAAGGAATTTATCATATTAAATCACATATTTCTTAAACCTCTAGATATCAATTAATATTTCTCTTTTTCATATTAAGTTACCCGTCTACCAATTTACCCGTTTACTAGTGAAAGGTATGAGGTTCAAACCTTATTATCACCAATTTATATGGGAGATATGAGGGATGACCCTGGCTTGCCAGGGTTCGAGTCCTAATCTCACCCGGTTTTACCGGCTCCTCGCTGTCGTGCCGTTTGGCGGGTGTGGGTGTCGGGTTTTATCAGCGGAATCCCTCAACAGGTGGACCGCTAGGGGCTCCGTCCGTCCGGACTCGTGGCCGGCTCGGGCTACCTTTAGCCAATGGGGGCGCGTACGGAGTACCCGACGTTACTTAGTTGGTCGTTCCAAAAAAAAATTAAACCCCTAAACATCAAATTACATCTTTCTTCAACCCCTAAACATCAATTAATATTTCTTTTTTTCATATTAAATTACATGTTTACCAATTTAAAAAAGTGAGATGCTATTAGGGTTGTTCAAAAAGCTCGAGGCTCGGACTCATGGCTTGCTCGATAAAAACTTGAATAAAACTAACTAAAAAAACTTGATTTGATACATCCTGAGCTAAGTTGGCTCATTTTTGTAACCAAGCCAAAATTGACCTTGGCTCGGCTCGATCATGGCTCGGCTTATTGTCTCAATCTTAATCTCGTTTAACTTCAAAATTGAGCTAGAGCCTTAGTTGAGTTTCCTCATTTAATTTCGAGCCCGAGCTTGAAACTATCATGGCTCGACTCGGGCTCGACTCGTGAACAACCCTAGATGCTATTAGACACCCACAAGCCACAAGTAGGGATGTTCAAAAAAATCTGAATCCGAATCCGAATCCGTATTTGAATCCAAATTATCCAAAACCGAATTTTCAAAGAGAGTTACACATTGAGCAACGAACACAAAAATCCTCTTTAAGTTAGTTAACCAGTGTTGACTTATTATTATAGCAAGATGATATTATGGACTCGACTAGAGATGGGCTTGGGCCCCGGTTAGGATTAACTAGTTTATTATAACTAGTTAACCTAAGGAGGATTTTAAGCATAAGAGAGTTTTATCAAAACCCTAGCTACCAAGTGCGCTCTCTCTCTCTCTCTCTCTCGGCCTACTCCACCGCCACTGCCGGCCAACCTCAATCGCCAGGAACAGCCGCCACCAATGCTGCTGTCCACCACCGATATATGTTGCTGTCCGTTGGTGTCCAGCCGCCGCACCACCACCGTAGCCGCTAACCAGTGCCGCTGCCGATGCCTCTGTTAACCGCCACCGTCGGGTCTTGTTTGGTCACCTAGCAAAGTTCGTTATCCCTCGATGTCTCTACCGGTTATTCATTAACCAAGGTAAAATTAAATATTATCGGTTTGGATTTATATTTAATTTGGTTGTTTCGATTTGTACTTGTATTTTTTGTAACCGGATCATGTATGGTTCCATAAAGTGAAAAAAAACTCGTTTATTTATTCCGTTGCGTTCATAATAATTTTAATGAGATTAATAATTATGGAACTTTTTTTAAAACCGATTAAATTGTTAAACCGTTGACTGATCCAAACAGTGGTATCAGAGCCTTTGTTACAAAATACGAGTCGAATCCGGTACTTTGATCGGTTCTACATCATAACTTCTAGGTTATTGAAATTTCTTATATAGATAAAAATTTTGTTCAACTTTGGTTTGGTCAAAATTTTGTTTATTTCATTAGACCAAAAGGATTGCCTGATTTTTAATTTTTGTTCAATATGTAAATCTGGCCCGACGTTGTGTATTTGGTTTATTTATTTTGGTTTTTGGCCATAGGGATGGTTCAAAAGTTGTATTTACTTTCGGTTTTTATTTTATGGTTTTTGGCCATATTGATGGTTCAAAATTGTAATAGGTAAGATTTAGTTTTTCATCATATATATTAATTGAATATTGTAATAAGGAAGACCCGAAGGAAAAAAACCAAGGACGATGACATGGAGTTCTTGAAGTTAGTGGGAGATACTAAAGATTACGGGGCGCACAAAAAGTCCATCCTTGTGGTTGTTTTGTGTTGTGGCTCATTGACCCGATTGATCTTACTAATAGGCTCTAGCAAGATCAATTATTAATCTTGGCCAATTAAGATTTACAGATTTCTTATATTCTATTGTGGTTGCTTTCTTTATTATAATTAGTTATATTACCATCAACTTAATAACAAATATTTTAAAATAAACTATTAACCAGTTATGTTTTTGCAAAATTAAAATAAATTTGATTTTCCAAAACTAATAACTTAATTGTTTAACTATTTACTTAGAATTGGTTATTCATATCGCGACAAACTTAGTTTTAATAGATTATCTAAAACTAAGTGTCTTGAGAGATGAATTGGTTCATCAAGTTGTCCTGATTAATACAGTAAAACTAGACTTTTACTCGATTCGGTAAATTCTAAAATTAATCCCAATTTTAAATCAATAGTCTGTGTCATCCAACTATAAGCCACACTTGAGGCATACAGGCGAAACTTCAAGTGTATAGAGCTACAACATAACACTTGATTTCTAGCCAATCCCTTCAAGGTGAAAGGGTTTTGTTGTCACATCCCGACTAGGGGGCTGGACGTGATGACCGAATACCAACAAAAACATTGCGGAAATTACTTAACAAATGTATATAAAAACACTAGTTCAAGGTTACAATGTGAAGTGCTTCTAGAATATATTCAAAGTTGAGGGCTATCAAAGTTTCAGGGAAAACTCCTTTAACGTAATAGTAATTTAATGCGATTACCGAGTACCGATGCTAATATTATTTGCATAATTATTGCGTATACTGTTGAAATTTAAATATTTGTTATATATTTTTCTAAAAGGATCTTCTTGAAGTTTATTATAACCATGTGGGGCTGGAAAAACAAGGAAAAGAGAAGGCATCGTTATCATTGCTTGCTGGCAAATATGGAGGGCTCGGAATGCTTTGATTTTTGAAGGAAAAAAGACGAATATCGGAGATATCATCTACGACATCAGATCGTTAAGTTTTCTTTGGTTCAAGCTTTGATCTAAATACAAATCGATTTGCTGGTCTGATTGGTGAATGTTTTCCTTGATGTAATTGTTTTTTTTTTTGCTTTGTTTTGGCTCTCCTCCGGATTGTGGAGGGTGCTTTTGGCTCCGGCCTTTGTTTATAGAAATTTATAGTCCGAAAAGTAAAATATTTAAAATTATTTCACCAAATTCTGTCATAAATAGATGAGTAGATGCGAGCTTCAGTAACTGAATAGG
>NW_027502849.1:0-45643 GCF_021521415.1 Bidens hawaiensis
GAAATTCCACAAATTTAAACAGGTCGGGTTTTCGGGTTTGAAAATTGACAAATGTCACACAAGGTTCTAGACATATACTTCCCATTGGTAGCCTCAATCGAACAAAGTGTTTGATTGATCTTGTGCTTTGAAGTAGTGTGCAGACATCCTTACGGAGATATATGAACTATTGAGTTCCAAAGATCTAGCGGGTCCGGGTCATAATTAAGGTGGTGATGGGTGGTAATAATCTTTACCGGACTTTGAGTTGATTTTGATCAAAAGGATAATTATCAAGAAAAGACAATCTAGCAATAGGTTTTCTAACAATTGTTTTTTTAAGCGGCAATTCACATAGTCTCTAACTCTACACTAAATTACAGTTTCTACAATCACGGGATCAAATTATGTTATAATTTAGAAAGGTAAAGTCTCATGTAAGATCTTGGTATTTAATATATAATTCGTCATCTTTACCTCAATGCCGATTAAAATCTGCAAGAAGTAACCCTGCATTTAGAATTTCAACTACAGGGTTTGTGGTTTAATTAATGTTGTTTTATTTAAGATCAATCATACAGCCTGATGTATAGATTAGCTAATAAAAATGAGTGCAGAGCACCTAATAAAATTCATTCAATTTTCTTTGAATTTTTTTCAAGTGCAGTTTATTAATGAGTGTTACAAAATGATCATGATATACTAAGGTGAAATTTTGTTATACTATGATCGGCATGCAGTGATATCTTTGTTGATCACTTAAGAACCTTATGTGTTGTGGTGACCACAACAGCAAAAGGAGTTGTGGTAATGAAACCGAAAGGCAAAAAGTTGGCCCTTGTTTGCTCCATCAAACTTGCAGTCAGCTACACCTACGGTGCGTTTCTTAGATTTCCCTCCAAACACGGTCAGGCATTTTTCGGTACCACGACTGACCCAGAATCTGAACTCCTTGTGGTTCAGGTGCTTGGGTGGGTTAATCGATTTCCAATCAGCAAATGCCAAGCTTTTCAATGAAGTTAAGGACTGGAGGCCTACTTTTCCGTATTTGTTGACTGTGAGGTAGTTCTCTCCACCTGAGCATTTATCCATATAGTTACTGAACCTGTGTCATCACATAATAGATTGGAAGTTAATTAAAACCGATAGAATATATTGATTGCATATGCATATTTTCAAGTTTTTTTTTATGGTTTAGGTTATAATAGGAAGTACGGTTTTTTTAAATTCATTGGTTTTGAGACCACCCCCATTCACAAACCAATACATAAATGACATGTAAAGAAAAGGAAAAATAAATTATAATTAGTATGTAAAGAAAAGAAAAAATAAATTATAATTTGAACCAATGCATGAATGACATGTGAGCATGGTGAAAGATGGCAAACTAGATTGTAGGAGCAAGTGGTTTGGCCATTTATGGTGAATTTTATAATTTTTTTTCTTTTTTAAATTGTGTTTCAAACCAAACTAGTTTACCAATGAGGGTGGTCTAAACATAGAGGGTTGAGATTAGTTTAGGGGGAAATCAAGTGTGAAATAAGGGGAATGACATAAAGGAAATAAAACATTTGTTGACATTCTCTCTTCAGATGCAATGCACATGCTAAATTCCCCATCATTTTAAAACGTCCATAACTTTTCTTTTACGACATTTTATTGACAAACAAATTCACTATAATAACGAGTGTCTTTTTATCTTTTATATGAGTACCATATTGTTTATAAAAGTTTAAAAAAATAGTGAGTTTTTTATGAATTGTGTTTTACCAAAATTGTGTTTTACAAAATTGTATTATACAATTATATTTTTCATTGTGTTTTTTTTCATTGTGTTTTTTTATATTATGTCATACAATTGTGTTTTTGTTATTGTGTTTTTGTTTTCAGTGTTTTCTCCAATGTGCATTTTAAATTGTGTTTTTTACATAGTGTTTTCCATTGTGTTTTTTTCGGCGGCCATTTTCCGGTGACTTTTTCCCGGCGACTTTTCGGTGATTTTTATGGAAAAATTTCTCGGGATTGTTTTCTTGTGACTTTCTGACGACTTTTCCGGTGAAATTTCCATGGGCTTTTCCGGCGAGGTGGCGGCGGTGGGTGACGGTTATGGTGGCGGTGAGCGATGGAGTGGAGGTGGTTGTAGGAGATAAGTGAAGATCTAAGTGGGTTTTATGTAAGTGAGTTTTAAGATTAAAGTAAGTGGGTTTTAATATTAAAGTATTAGACTAAAATACCCTTATTTCTAACATTTTTTAGGAAAATCAAACTTTTTATTTGGACCTAACCTGTTGTTTAATTATAAAGTTTGAGTAAATGTTGAAACATTTAGATGGTTTTATTCAATAGAATGTTAATATTATTATAAATATAAATGAGTTTACAAATTTTATTTTGTGGGTTTTTCTTATGTGTGTATGTTTGTGTTTATATAAGCCCTACTTGCGATGTGCGCATATAACGTATATATGTGTGAACCTTCGGGTGGGCAAAAGCGAAATTGCACTAATTTTGACGTTATTTTACTAATCTCGTGAAAATAACGTTAAAAGTGACGGAAGGTAAATCAGGCATCATGTGGTGGCGTTGATAGCTGAAAGACAAAGGGTACATGCACCAATCAGCCGGTGTGCCAATGGCTGAGTATTATGTGCCTTATGTCTAAGGCTTGATACAAAACTACTTTCGAGCCCGGGGTCTCACCGGAAGCAGCCTTTTCCTACGGGGTAGAGGTAAGGCTGTCTAAATCTTATCCTTCTCCGACTCTATCATAGCTTTGCTATTGGTGGGATATACTGAGTACGATGATGAATATGTTTGTATTTACATATGCTGGGCTATGGTCCATGGATATAGAGTGGAGCCCGATTGTTGTTGGGCCTCATGTTTCAGTTTCAGCCCAAACCAATTTGCTGGTGTGTTTTAAATGTCAAGAGATGAAGCTTTTAACTAAAACACCCAAATATTATTTTCTGGTGTTACCTCTCAAAGTCTTCATTCTGAGCCATCATCTTCATCAAGTTGAGGTTTTCCTTAAGTTGGCGATTCTTGTTTAGCTTCTTTGGTGATTCCGAGTGAATATTGTTGTTTTGAACAGATCGTTGTTTTGGTGCTCATTTTTCTAGTTTGTATTTTTTTTTTTTTGGTTAAACAATTCTTGTTTGGGTTTAATATAATAATATTCATTGTCTCTGACAGTAAACTCTATGCTATTTGCATGCACTTTTTCCTACACTGCTATGGAAGAATGTTTTTTAAATGGGTTTCTTTCAATAGATTTAATGATAAACGGAATCATTCCTTTTAGTTGTGGGCTTGTTGAATCTTAGATTGCAACTTCTGTATCTCGGATTACACAAAATTTAAATTGTCATACAACGAGGGGGCATTTTGTGTTGTAGACCTTGAAGTCGCTATCTAAGGTAGCGACTTCACCTTGATAGTTGTAACATCACCCACTATTAAGGTTTTTACAAGACAAAAATCTCAAACAACATCAACGCAAAGAAGTCGTTGTCTTAGATGGTGAAGGACCTGCAAATTTAAACAAAAATGGGCCTATTTGTCATCAAGGATTTTGAAAATAACCCAATTTTCGAAAGGAAAGAATTCGGTTAACATAGAACACGCTTACTTTTTTGGGTATTTGTTCACACTTACAAACACTTGTAGATTACGTTAGTAATAGCAAGAAGAAGAAAAATAACATGACCGTTTTCTGGCATATAGTTTTAGGAAAGAATGTTTGCACTTATTAGGTTGCAAACACATAAATCTGTCAGCACGTTGCAGTTTCGCTGTGAAAGAATTTTATTGTCATGTGAGAACTAACCGATGATAGCCTGAAGCCGAGCCAGATGTGGATTTCCATCCAAAGTAGGCATTATACTGTGTAGACTTGCCACCAACAATATTTGGAACACAGTACACACCTCGGTCACTTGCATTAACAAAGTCAGACTGCAATGCACCAGAAATAAGGGTATCATCAAAGGCAGTCATGTGAGGGTAGTCTTCACTTGGTGGACAAGTTTTGGTGTCACATTTGGAGCACTGGTTGCATAATCTCTTGCTCTCTAACACTAATGGAGGAGCACCACCGTGCACTGTTGCCAGTAATAGTGCCAAGTTTATCAAGATGATTCTGCAGCATAATCCTAATACTATATTCATATGCCCTTCTTTTTTCCTCTCTCTCACCCTTCTCGCTAATTTAATTACCACATTCCTGCAAGCGTCTTATACGTGAATGTATATATATACACCTTCATTCGGCGTATGATCTTTGTGATATTCACTAATCCGTTAGAAAAGGACTAATATTGATTGTTTATACGTATGTTTTATCTTTGTTATCGCCTCTGTATTTGTCCATTCTTGCAAAGCATCGGCACATACTCCAAAAACATAGCATAACTTCAAACATAGTTAATATCAACAAATCAACACCCTTTAAAACTTAAATTTATGCAATCGAACAAAAGAGCATCACTAATTAGGCAATGCTTTTTTTATGTTTTAAGTACGTTGTTTTATAAATGGCCTGTTGCAACTAGGGCCTTTTTGGTGCTATTTAAGATAACACAATATCTGTATCTATCTGAAGTTGCCAAAAAAGATCCTGGTTATCATCAGCACTTTTCAAAACAACTTACTATACAATTCAATATATATGTACATGTGAACACACAAGATAATAAACCTACTATAATCTATTGATGCAGCATGAGAGTACGTTTTTAGACACCACCAGTGACACAAGAGAATAGTTTATGGCTCCTGAACCGAACAAGTTGCTTCTCGTGGACATGATTCCTGGTGGACTGGCTTCTCTTCATTGTGACGCCCTTATTCTGGTGTTGAGGGTACACGTAATTGTATCCATCGGGGTAGAAGTCGGCGATGTTGTAGCTTTTAGAGAGTCGTTTCGACGTCATGCTTCTCTTGATTTTCTTGTAAACCATTGGGATGAGTCCCTCCATTATCACAACTCTAGCTCTTGTAGTAATGTTCCCCAATACTACAAACCCAAATCCTCAATTCGTTTGGTGATATGTAAATATATTTGATTATTATTATTATTATTATTATTATTATTATTATTCAAAACATACGTTATTTGACTTCTTCAGACACGCAAGAGTAATTTGTTAACTTGTTGGTGGTGAATGCTGACTTTGTCCGTGAGACGTGAGTCCGATTAGGCACCCGGCTAGATAAATACAAGAAAAGTCTTTGGAGTGATGATATAGGCATTATAGTATCCATAAATAATATATATTGTGGTTTTCTTTACCTAATCTATACAACCACCTCCATCATTGATCATTCCACTAATAACATTATTGACCGCCCAAAAGACCCATCTTTTATTGACTCTAATACGTATTATTATATTGGGTTGAGTTATTTTACAAAAGTCTAACAAAGAAAAGGTCTAACAAAGAAAAGTATGAATTATGAGAAGCCATAAATAATTAACATGTGTCAAATGGGGATCATAGGTAAAAGAGTATGCAAGTAATAATACATATTTTCTCTCTTCACGTACAATTCACATGTAAATTCTCCAATCATTTTAAAACGTCTATAACTTTTTCATATGATATTAGTTTTTAAAACAAAAATCACCATAATAACAGGCGTTTTTGTTATCTTTAATATAAGTATGACTTTTTTATATAAAAATTAAAAAAAATTACGTCATTTTATCGTTGTATCTTTTCGTCATTGTGTCTTTCTGTTTGTTATTGTGTTTTTTTGTCGACGTGTCTTTCAAATCATAATTGTGTTTTTTAAATGCTAATAATACGGTTGTGTAATAATAATACGTAAATATAATGATAAAATAACACAAATTATCTAATACATAAAACACAATGATGAATGCATATTACACAATTACATGAAACGTAAACACGATGATGAATACATATAACACAATAATTTGAAACGTAAAACACAATGGTGAATACATATAACACAATGGCCTGAAACGTAAAACACAATGGAAACTACATATTACACAACGACATGAACGTAATACACAATGACTAAAATACAATGATAAGTAGAAAGACAAATGATGAGCACAAAGACACAATGACAAACAAAAAGACACAATGGCGTAATCTTTGTTTTAATTATTATCTTTAATACAAGTATCAATTGATAACACAATGACCAAAATTTATAGCACAATGCATTGAAAAACCCAATTAAAAATCATAATGAACAACCAATAACACAATATAAAAAACCCACTAATTTTTTTTTATTTTTATATAACAATATGATACTCATGTTAAATGTAAAAAAAGGCTTGTTATTATGGTGAAATTTTTTAAAAAAATAATGTATTGGGTTATTACCTTTATGCCCTTCTCATCAATTTATTTTCTTAAATTAATCTCCACCATTCAAATCTAAGATCAATGGATTAGATTCCTTCTCACTCTTCTTATTTTTATTGTTCTTTGTATTTTTTTACCCTTATTATATATATATATATATATATATATATATATATATATATATATATATATATATATATATATAGGATAAAGTTAAAATGTAAAGGAAATAAAAATGAGAAGTTTGAGAAGAAATCTAGTACCATTGAAATTAGATTTGAATGATGAAGATTAATTTAAGAGAATAAATTGATAGGAAGAGCATAAAGGTAATAGCACACTTTTGTTAATTTTCTCTTTTCACATTCAAGGCACAAGTCAATTCCCTCCATCATTTTATATTGTCCATAACTTTTTCATGCAACATTTTAAAAAAATAATATTTCACCATTATAACAAAGTTTTTTTTAATCTA
Source organism: Bidens hawaiensis (assembly GCF_021521415.1). Taxonomy (NCBI): domain Eukaryota; kingdom Viridiplantae; phylum Streptophyta; class Magnoliopsida; order Asterales; family Asteraceae; genus Bidens; species Bidens hawaiensis. The sequence continues at coordinate 6,805 of NW_027502849.1, forward strand.
TAACATGATTATCATATTGTAAGAAAAAATAGTGGGTTTTTTATATTGTGTTATTGTAACGTCCTCGTTTCTGTAATAAATAAATAAAATATATTTAGGATTGTTTTAGTTATCGTATCGTGTGGCGTCGGTTAGATTAATTAAATAACATGTAGAGATTGGAAAAAATTAATGCATTAACGGACTTGAGTGTTATTTGGGCCTAAAAGCCTTTGAGCCTTACCTATTTAAACCCCTGAACCCTAAATCCTCATCATTTCATCATTATTCTCCAATCATTGTCACCACACACCTACACATAACAAGAATTCCTGTACCAAGCATTCCTAATCCAACTTCATCCATCCTAGATCTAGCTCAATCAAATCCAAAAGGTAAACGTTATATTCATTTCATTTCATTCTTTCGTCTTCTCGTTAAGAATAATAACGAACGAACCAAGTTTAAACGACATAAATGAAACCGGTGTAGACAAGATTATATTGAAGCAAATAAACAATAATAATAGCAGATTTGGCAAAATACAAACAATAATAATAACTTGGTACAAGCGGGTTTCAACGATACCCGAATCCCAACAGCTCGGCCTAAACTAGAACCAGAACCAGATCTGTAAGCTTGGCTCATGTGAGATGAGACCCAACGGCTAAAGGAACACGAAACTGGTTCGTGAGAACTTGGTTTCTAACCCGGATCTGAACCAAAGACCCCGTAATGGTTCCTTGTTCTCCGCTTTAGACACCAACAGCCCTAATATGCGACTTGACGGAAACCCTGTGTGCGACAAACCCATTTCGCGCGAAACCAGGATTCGATGCGAATTCCTATGCGAATTCCCTTCATGTGAAACTACGAATTCGCATCCCGTGTGAAATCCCCTTCATGCGAATGGTTAAATTCGCATCCCGCCGATGCGAATCCCCATGCGAAATCGGGCATGCGAATCCCTCCTGATGCGATGCGAATTCCGATGCGAATCGTATCAGGCGAATGGAATTGATACAAGTGACTCATCCCACCACCCCGTGCTCTACCGTGATGTCGCCATGGTCGCCGGAAATTAAGGGTGACAGCGGCGGTGGTTTTCAGCAAGCAAAAAGAAAGAAAGAAGGAAGAAGTTGAGGCGAAGGGGAGGGGGGGGGGTCGGTTATAAGGGTTAGGGTTAGGGGGTGTTTAATAATAATATAAATCTTTAATAATAGGTATTTTAATAATAGGATGGTGGTAATGTAGGACTTAAACCAAAAACCCGAACCCAAGACCCGACTCGTCATGAACCCATAACCCGCCTCCTACGAAACCGATGACGTATGGGACCTGGTTAAGAAACACTTGATTATAAAACGCCATGAGATTAATAAAAGGAACACACGAACGGAAGATGACTTGCAAAATATTATGTATGTAAATATCTTATAAAGTGTGAGAACAAGAACTTAAGATGAGTTAGAAGGAGAATTAAAATATGTAAAATGAGGTTAAAGTATATTAAACAAAGAAGAATACATGTCGGTTTCGGTTAACTTAAAAGGTTAACCCCGTTAACTTTAAAAATGAATGACAAGTGATTATAGAGGATTAAGACGTGTACCTTATTAAACAGTTAGCCGCGCATAACTCAGGAAGGGAATAACTATTAACGGTGAATGTAACAGGATCCATGTGAGTTCTAGCCTCTTTTATGTGATATGTTTTTTGGGGCCGTGTGCATACTAAGATGTGTTAGGTTAATACACTTACCTTAAATGGTAAGTATATATTAGTTATATGTTTGCGTATGAATGGGAATGTTATGGATTGATTAAGTAGTATGCACGTAGTTGTTATATTAGTTATGATTGAAGGAAGTAGAAAGAAAATGTAACGAAGTTAGAGTTGTATGGTATGATAGAGGGCACAAGGCACTAATAATAACCGAGGTATGTAGGGCACTGGACCCTTATAACATCCAAGGTAAGTAGGGACTGGACTCTAAAGATATCCAAGGTATGTAGGATGCCGAATCCTTGTTAATTCCGAGGTATAGAGGGACTGGACACTTATAATATCCAAGGTATGTGGGAGACCGGATCTTTATAGTATCCGAGGTATGTAGTTAGTAAGGAGTATAAATGTATGTATCTATGTTTGAGTAATAGATGAACAGGTAAGTATTAATACGTATCTTCGGACGCGTATTAGTAAGTAAGTGAACCTAATGTATGTTAATTAACTAGAACTCACTCAGCGTAGCTGACTTTTAGTATGCACGCAGGCAAGTAGAATTAGACAAGTTGCTTGATGAGGACATGTGGCAATAAGAGGAAGGCTGGCATCACTATGAAGAAGACACCCGTGTTATTTATGTTTTATATTTAAGACTTATGTTATTTCTGTTTAAGACAAGATGTTTATGTTATGTACGAATGGCTGACTTTAATTCTGCGAAAGGTTTTAATTCACTCTGATTTTACGAATTATGTGAATGAGTAAATCCAACCAGTGTGAAAGTAGGGCACCTGGGTCGGGGGGCCTTACAGTTATTGGTTTATTCATTGTATTTTTTAATTGGGTTTTTCTATGCATTGTGTTATAGATTTTTATCATTGTGTTATCAATTGGTATCATATTAAAGATAACAATTAAAACAAAGATTACGTCATTGTGTCTTTTTGTTTGTCATTGCGTCTTTTTAATTATCATTGTGTTTTAGTCATTGTGGAGAAAACAGTTTTATGTTCATTGTGTATTACGTTTATGTCATTGTGTAATATGCAGTTTCCATGTATTTTTACATTTCAGGTCATTGTATTATATGTATGCACCATTATGTATTACGTTCATGTCGTTGTGTAATATGTAGTTTCCATGTGTTTTACGTTTCAGGTCATTGTGTTATATGTATTCACCATTATGCTTTACATTTCAGGTCATTGTGTTATATGTATTTATTATTGTGTTTTACGTTTCAGGTAATTATGTAATATGTATTCATCATTGTTTTTTATGTATCAGATAATTTGTTGTTATTTTATAATTATATTTACGTATTAAGATTACACAACGACATTATTAGCATTAGAAAAAATACACATAATGATGATTTGAAAGACACAATGACAAGCAGAAAGACACAAGACGAAAAAAGACACAATGACAAACAAAAATATACAATGACGTAATTTTTGTTTTAAGTTTTATGTTACAAAGTCATACACATGTTAAAGATAAAAAAACGATTGTTATTATGGTAATTTTTTTAAAACAAAAACATCATATGAAAAAGTTATAGACGTTTTAAAATGATAAGAGAATTAACATGTGTCTTGCATGTGGAAAGAGAAAATATATACTATTACTTTATACCTATTTTTCTTTGTTCCACACTTTTGTTTTTCATACTTTTTATTTTTGTTGCCTTACCTAGAATAACTTAACCATAATATATGATTGGGATGCAAATCTAAATGCATCATAAACTGTTTGGACAAAACGACTACAAATCATATTAACTGGAGCACGTCGTCTGCATAAATAATTATAAGGTGCAAAATTGATACAACAACAGGTCATTTTATATATTGTTATGGTTTTTTCTTTATGGTGTAAAAGACATGAGACCACGCACTCCTAATTCTAGAACGAACATGCCCTCCTAATTCTAGAACATATAAAATTCACCTAACAATTCTAAATAATGCTATTTATTTATATACTTACAAAATCAGGAGGGTGTTAGCTTTATAAGTTGTGCACCACACTTTAATTGTTGTACCTTTTTGCAAGCTTCTGCTTTGTAATACTTTACTTATCTATTATAAACCACGTGTCCTTCACCCTTCCACGTATCTTCACCTTTTTTCACTTCACTGTTTAAATCTCTTTATGTTATGGAAGTCTCTCTCTCTAACGATCGTTTGTGTTTTTTCCGTCATTGTGTCTTTCAACTCATAATTGTGTTTTCTTTAAATAATAATAACACCGTTGTGTAATAATAATATGTAAACATAATAATAAAATAACAACAAATTATTTAATACATAAAACACAATAATGAATATATATTACACAATAACCTGAAACAATAACCTGAAACATAAAACACAATGACCTGAAACGTAAGACCCAATGGTGAATATATATATATATATATATATATATATATATATATAACACAATTAACTGAAACATAAAATGCAATGGAAACTACATATTACACAATGACTTGAACCTAATACACAATGAACGTAATATTATTTTTTCTCAAATTAAGTGAATGACATATGTCAATCCCGAATAAAACACACACAACGTGCCGGGTAAAACACTAGTTAGGTTATAAGAACCATTTCAAGTAGGCATGGTGAATGTAACTCATTTAAGATCACAATAACATATTTCTGAGCTGTTTTGACTTGAGTTTAAGGTAAATGATTAAGGGAAAATCCCCAAAATGCCCATATTTAAAATGAGATTTCAAATTTGTTCCTTCAAATACAAGTTTCCTGTTTTGTCCCGTCGTTATCTTGTCGCTGTCGACGTATTAGGGAATACTGACGACGTGTTACTAAACGAACCGGAAACGCATGACAAGTTATACGTAATGCATCTAGTTTAAATAAAGCTATTGGATTTAAATTAAGACCTATTAGACCTAAAAATATAGTGGAGTTTTGGAGATGTGGTAGGAAACCAAATAATTAACACTATATAATATTGATGTAAATTAATCAAAACAATATGCTTTTGATAGTTTCCCATATGAGAAGTGCATTTTTTAATGTCCACATGAGAATATTTCAAGGATTGATAAAGAGAAAATTCCTAAAATAGTTTCTTTAGAGAGAAGAGTCTTAAAATAGCTATTTTTTGTTGATTATTTTTAAGAATTTGTGTTTGGAAGACATATTGGGAAAATATATATATTATGAGGGAGCAGGCCAAAGATTTAAAGATATATAGTGAGCAGACCAAATATGGGAAAATATCGATGGAAAGTCCAAATTATTTTAAAATATTGATCGACAAGTTCATATTTTCTTAACTTTTCTTCTCAAAATACAGTCTCCCAAGACTGTTTTTTATATTTCCTACCTGAGCCGTATATATTTTCAAATTATAGAATAATGAGCTTTTTAAAATTCGTCTTGTGAGACTCATTTTAGAGATATTTGTTCTTAGGAGACGAGATTATTGTATTTCTTCAAAATAATCTTTTTCTTCTTCCATCCTTCATTTTACACACACATACACACACTTACCCATACGATGAGGGTGTAGCCTATGATGGCTCATCTGCTTAATAGAGAGAATCCATACGCTAACTGGATCACCTAATTAGCAAGTGATGTCAATGAATGGGGGTGTGGGCATATAAATAGGTAGATCCTATTCATTGGGCTAAGGGTTTTTGTTAATGCATGATTTTTTGTCCGTACATGATCAAATATGTTAAGGGTAGATTAGTCATTATGCTATGATGTAATATGGCTCATTCTCTATGGCCTGTATAGCGAATGGGGTCCATTCGTTAGACTAGCTGCCTCATTCGTTAAGTTAGGTGCCCATACACTAAGGATGAAGCGTATGGAGCCTCATTTGTTAAGTTAAGTGCCCAATCGATATGGGATTTAGCGAATGGGAATCCATTCGTTAATGGGAACACCCCATTCGTTAGGGAATTTTAACGAATAGGGATTGGGCCTATATATAGGCAGTTCCTATTCATAATGTATGTTAGTTTTAGCCTAATGTATTAAAGTAACGTTTTCCATGCCGAAATCTCTACCAAGTTAATTAATTTACTCGTTGAACGTTGATGTATCCATTTGAGACCAGATCTTGGCTCGTATAACGTATTTACAATTGGTATCAGAGTAAACGGTTGCTCGTGATACATCAATTCGTGTTCTTTGGTTAAAGTTTCTGTTTGATCGGATTTTGGAAGACTCAATGGACGTTTGTTGAAATTGGTTATAGATTGATGTTCTAGATGCAAATCCGAATCTTCGTATAGATTTTGATGAATTAATATGGAGATTTGAAGGTTAATTGGTGTTATCCGCCATTGATAGTCATGGTTATTGTTAAATCTAATTTGATGGTGATTCAAAGTGTTCTTGATGAAATTGATGATTGAATCAAATTCATAATGTAAATCCGAAATTCGTCGAAGATTTGGGATGTTAATTTGTAGATTTGATAACGTTTTGAGTTTTCTAGTGTGAAAAACCATCTTTCCGGCCATTGTAACCAACTTTTCCGGTGAAATACATTTTTCTGGTGTCTACAGTAACTGCCCAACTGCTTATTCGCTATGGGGTTCTTAACGTATGAGTTCATTCGTTAACAGGTTTAACGAATGTGGACTAGTTAAGCGAATGATACTTCATTCATTTAATTGTATAACGAATGAGAATCATCTTAATGTATGACATTCATTCGTTTCCATTCGTTAATTATTTATGACATTCGCTGTTATCCTTAACGTATGTACTCATTTGTTTACTTGTTTAACTAGTGAGGATATTGATAGCGAACGAGACCCTATTCCATTAATGGATAGCGAATGAGGTTATTTATAGCGAATGAGACCTATTCGCTTAATGGATAGCGAATGAGGACAAATGTTAAAGAATGAGGGTGGATTTCGCTTACCATATGGAAGATGGGTGTCCCTGATAAAAAAATTATTTTAGAAAAATTTTCTTAATCAAATTTTTATAGGAATATTCCGAATAAGCTGGATATTCTTTTTGAAAATTTTGGCGACATACTTTCTGGCCTAAATTTCACGCGTATCTCCTGGCCGATGTGGAGAACACGCTTAAGTTAAAAAGGAGTTTGTTGGAAATGCTTGAAGTTTGTTCAAGACCTTGCCGAATTTGTCAAGGGAAGGGGGAGATAAAAATTTCAAGGATTTTATTTGACTAGTTTTTTCCTAAGATTGCAAGGTTTTCTTGAAAAATTACTGCAATTTGATTGGTAATACAGGTTTTGAAGCTATGTTTGACTGAGTTCAAGACTGCAATTGTTCTTCGGTTGTTGATTGATTTGTTCGAGACTGAAACCTTCTTATGTGGGATACGAGTGTCTGTTCATTTACTTCTTTAAGAAGGACTTTGATCCTGACAATGTTGGCTACGAGTACCTGGTGGACTACTTCTGTTGAAGGGGGAAATTTTTGAATGATTTGATCTTCTTGAAGAATTCAATATAAGTTTTTTCATTGAATTGAAGAATCAGATTTTTTAGGATTGACTAATGGAGGTTGGATATCTGAATCATATGCCCAAAACAATAGTGCATCCAAGCGAATGGGATGTAGAAGAGCTTAGAAAGTTGATATTTTAGGAGGAACTTTATCAAGAGAGGGAAAACCAAAGTGAAATATTTTGAATAATAGGGATGTTCATGAAGATGTGGAACGAGGTTAAATTTAAAGATATTTTTGTTTTACCGGTGCTAACAGATAGCTGATGACTTGTTGCTGATTGTTGAAAGATTGAATCATATCATATGCCAGTTGGATGATCGGGATGATCACCTGGAGCTACTTAATAGACGGGGAGATCTGATACAAGAAGCTACAAGTTGCAGATTTGCTTACAAGACTTAGAGTTTCGTTTGTTTGCATAATCTCGAGAATCATTAGTCAAGGGGGAGTTAAAGTATTGCGATTGATGATTTGCAGTTAAAGTATTCGATGTTAAAATATTCAACGTTAAAGTATTCATCATTAAAGTATTCGTCGTTGAAGTATTCGATGTTAAAGTATTCGTGGTTAAAGTATTTAATAGCTACGGAAAAGGGGAACTCTGTTAATGCATGATTTGTTATCCGTAGCTAATCAAATAAGTTAGGGATACATTAGTCATTATACTATGATGTAATATAGCAAATTTGCTATGGCTTGTATAGCGAATAGAGTCCATTCGATAGACTAGCTGCTTCATTTGTTAAGTTAAGAGCCCATACACTAAGGATGTAGCGTATGGAGCCTCATTCGTTAAGCTAAGTGCCCATTTGCTATGGGATTTAGCCAATGGGAATCCATTCATTAATGGGAACACCCCATTCGTTAGGGAATGTTAACGAATGGGGCTTGGGCATTATTCATAATGTATGTGTGTTTTAGACTAATGTATTAAAGTAACGTTACCATGCCGAAATCTCTGCATGTTAATTTATTTACTCGTTGAGCGTTGATGCATCCATTTGCGACCAAATCTAGGCTCGTATAGCGTAATAACAATTGGTATCAAAGCAGACGGTCGCTCGCGATACATTAATTCATGTTCTTCGGTTTAAGTTTCTATTTGATCGGATTCTAGAATATTCAATGGATGTTTTCTGAAATTGATTATAGATTGATGTTCAGGATGCAAATACGAATCTTCGTATGTATTTTGATGGATTAATATGGTGATTTAAAGGTTAATTGGTGTTATCCGCCATTGATAGCCGTGGTTATTGTTTGATCTAATTTAATTGTGATTCATAGTGTTCTTGAAGAAATTGATGATTGAATCAAGGTCGCAATGTAAATCCACAGATTCGCTAAAGATCCGGGATGTTAATTTGAAGATTTGATGAAGTTTTGAGTTTTCTAGCGGGAAAAATGTGACATTTGTGACAAAACCAGGTACACCTTAGTATTCATATGTCGAATAAGCGATTAACCGCTTATTGTGTAACGAATAAACGAATAACCAAACGAGTCTGTTTTGGACCCGAATATCATGAGGGGCCATCTATAAGTGATATACGTACATTATAAGTTAACATACTGATGTTATAGCCTTAGTTCAGTAGCAAACTAGTTAAACGAAAACATACTCGTTTAACTATCCGCTATGATTTTAAACGCGAAAGATAGTTCCAAAACAAGCATTGTATCATTCGTGAAGCCGAAAAAACTTACAAAACAATTATTTGAGATATTTTAAGCGATCCGTGAAAATATTTTGAATTTTTATAACCAAATGATATGCTTTTCTAAATTTACAAAAATGTGGTTGAAAAACATTCGTTTTCACGCTGTTTGTCGTACCCGAAATATTTTTCTTACCAAAAACCGAACCTGAAATAAACTTCGACTCGGGATTTCACATTCGGGCATGCATAACAAGAATAATGAGCCAAAAATGGGGCCCAAAATGGAAAAAAGGCACCACCTTTGTTTTTTTTTATATACATATTTGTGATTCTAAAACATTCTAGGCCAAAATATCTTCATGGTGAACCTGCTCCAGCAGTTCTTCTTCCATTTTGACAAAAAACTACGGTAAAACATGATGATTTTGATGGTTTAAAGCTTGTTTAAACATATTATAATAGAGAAGATTATGGTTTGATTGTAAAAACATGATTAACCATTTAAAAACCCTAAAAATTGTCCAAAACACGGTTTGATCCTACACATGGTTAAGAATTTGAATTGTTAAGTTTTTCTTTGGCCATAAACACGGATTAGAGGGTTTAAATTGCGTTTTTACGTTTTAAAAGTTTGGTTAAAACCCTAACTGAAACCCTATGTTTCAAGGCTGATCTCTTGATGATACATGCTTGATTTTGTGGTATAGGACCTGTAGTTACTCTAGCTAGAAGGACAAGAATCCGAAAAAGTGGGAAAATGGATGAAACAGTCGAAAACCGCAAAGGTATTGCCGAAACACTCGCTTAGGGGCTATTTAGGATTAGGTTGTGATTTTCTGGTTATTAACTTGTGAAATTTTGCAGGGACATCAGGGGTTCCTTTTCAAATTTGGTAATTTTTCGACCATCCGAGAATATTTGACGAATTGATTACCGTGTAGCTACTAAATGGTGTGTTTCATGACTCCTGTTTTAAACTATTTTACGAACTTTTGGGGTAAAAAGCATGTTAATATATATTTACCTGTTTAGGAAAGCACTTTCCTATGAAATACCTAATTCCTGATACATGAACGATCCCAATAGTAATTGATTATGAACCGTAGAATGTTGAACTATTGATTATATGTATGAATCTATAGGTGACATAATCAATTGAGTATTGTTGAATGCCAAGTTCTGTTGCAATTTAATAAATAAGGTTGAGTATGGCCTATGAGCCAAGTTATGCTGCAACTAAACAAACTAACTTGATTATGACATGAGTGCCAAGAAAATACTGTGATTATACATATTGTGGGCGGAAGGTGGACCACGGTGATTGATTGTACGTGGGAAATACTATATATATATATATATATGTATGTATGTATATACCTACTATGTAGTGGTTGATTTAGTTACTTGGAACCTGTTGTGGGCGGAAGGGGGCCACAGTGGTTGATTTTACGTGAAAAATGGAGGCACGTAGCACGAACAAACAGTCACGATCTCATCGTAATTTTTCATACTTATATCATAAACATACAAACATGCATATGTACATACAAACATATAGATGTGCATACATATAAACGTAAATACATATGTACATGCACGCGTGCATAAAAACTATATGATTGTGTGGTACGCGGAAATGATTTCGTTAAAACTTATGAAACTAACCAACTATTCGTTGTTGACCTGTTTTCAACATTCTTTTCAGGTGTACAGATACGTGAAGTAGATTGATTATGTGCTATGTGTTTGGATTGTGATCAAGGCCGTGTAAATTTATGCAAGTATGCGAGTATGAAGTGATGTAGTTAACGGACTAGTTTTGCCTAGTTTGTAAAAGATGTTAGAACAATGTAATATATTGTAAATTAGTTAGTAATGTTTCTTTATAAACAATGTGTTTGATAACAGTGGTGTCTGTTACATTACCGGTTTGCGCTTCCGCAAATTGCTTAACGGGGTGTGACAGAAGTTGGTATCAGAGCCATTGGTTATAAAGGAATAGGTTATCCCTTAGGATACCTAAAATATAACCGTAGGCTCGATTATCCCTAGGAAAAATTATTAATGAGTAATGATATATACTGATGGATACCAAGATGAACTCGAAGGGCTAGTGAGTTATTATGGTCTGGAACGTAATAACAGACTTGGTTGTACGAGGGAATTCAGGAAGAAGTCACGGAACATATCGATAGGTAAAAATGGCAACATATGTGTATAAAAGGTGATATGAGTATATATATGTAACATGCGTACGTGCTTATCTGAAACAAGTTGTATGGATACGTGTATGTACGGTACTGACGATAATATTAAATCTTATCGTAACGAATATTATATTTGATTATAATCAATATTAATTCTTATTATAATTAAAATTATAATTTATTAAAACTAATACTATATTTTATCATAATTAATATATATATATGGTCATAACAAATAAGATATTTTATGTTTTCCCTAATTAATAATATCATTTACTCTGATCAATGCTATAAAAAATTATTATTATATGACAAATCCTCGTACCGAAGGATGTCGAGATCCGGTAGCCTTATGTCGGACAAAGAACCGGTGTTGCCTATAAACTAGAATTCTGAAGATGCTTTATCGACTCCAAACTAAATCTTAATGTATGACAGAACCACAGATCGGGAGTAATATTCAAGGCCCAAAAAAGAACCGAAGAGGGTGTGATTTGCATACACTCATCTCAAGGAGATATAACACTTGTTAGTTCGGGCCTAATCTTTACCCTACAAACCTGTTTTCTAACAGTAAACTGAATTGCTTTCCGGTCATCTTTTCACTTCTTTTATTCAGGAACAAACACTATTCCTAGGGGAATACCTAGTGGCGAGCCCGATTTATTAAATTATAAAACTAATAATTGCCTTACGAATTCCCCGATTATATAATAGACCGTGATCACCCGTATATACCATTTACCAACTGTAGTTTAAAACTCTTCTATATCACTATTATAATCTGCCCTGATGAACCCTCTTCAACTACTCCTATATTTTTGTCACTCCAATCAGTTTATTATAGAAGAGGAACCCCATGCTCACGGACCGATGATGTGCATTGGCTGGTGTGGGACGTACTTACTCTTAACTAATAAATTACCACTTTTAGTAAACCCAGCATACTTGTGGATACTGAATGACCTGGTGAAAGAATATTCTATAGTTATAATTAATAACATCCAAAAGTCAAGCGGAGTGTACAAGTACATTCCAACTTATAATACACTGTTTAAACTCATAACGGTCAGATGTCTACTTACGGTAAAGGCAGGACAAAAACAGTTGCCCAATGGTGGGATTGTATCGAAATAACTGCTGCGCTGGTTGTGACATGCTCATGATTGTTATAATGTGTACTTGGATTCACAAGGATAGTATGATACTGTTGTGTGTAACATCTTTTCGATACTCCATGCAAGCATTTAATAGTGTGCTATGTTAATATGGAGGACAATTTGAACCTTTCGTTACAATACTGACCCCTTACCGGGTTAAACTTTCTTGTCACTTGATGGCAACTCTTGATATATGCATACAACCAATGGCCTTTGTTAGGCTAAATCTATATACTATCCTTGATATATAGACGCATGAATAGATCCGTCTGATACATATGTGCTATTTGAATTTTGAAATACTTGATTACCTGTTAATGTGATGCCTCTTGTAATTAGTTGTGTAAGTGAACTGTTTTTAATTGCGGTATAATTGGTTATCGTTATAGAATGACCCCGAAGAAAACAAGCATACTATCTGAGGCAGATGTGACCGAGGTGATTGCTCGTCAACTCCAGATGGTACTTTCGGTAATAGCAGCACAATTCGCTGTAGGTATTAATCGCTCCCGAAAAGGAATCTATTGATTCTCTCCCAATTGGTTGGACCATAGGTGCGATGATTTACTTCACGGGCGAGGTCTTTGGTTTAAGTCCAGGATGGCCCAGCTGCACCAGGGAAAAGAATAGAAGAAGCGTCTGACTCCTTCATGCATGCTACACTTGGCTCGGAGGGATATAGCTCAGTTGGTAGAGCTCCGCTCTTGCAATTGGGTCGTTGCGATTACGGGTTGGATGTCTAATTGCCCAGGCGGTAATGATAGTATCTTGTACCTGAACCGGTGGCTCACTTTTCCTAAGTAATGGGGAAGAGGACCGAAACATGCCACTGAAAGACTCTACTGAGACAAAGACGGGCTGTCAAGAACGTCAAGAACGTAGAGGAGTTAGGATCGGCAGTTGGTCAGATCTAGTATGGATCGTACAACTATGAATAAAAATCAAATGCCAAACAATGATGCGACCGTGAATACTAATCCCCAGACAAATACAACTACAAATGCTCCCCCGATAAATACTAACACTGTCACAACTAATACTTCCCCGTTGAGTACTAATGCTACTCTCAATAATAACAATCCCCCATCGAACTTGAATGTAACAACCCAAATCCCCCACAAAAGGGATATCAACTTAAGAACTTCATGTTATGTAAACCTATAGATTTTAGTGGTACTGAAGGACCAAATGGACTGGTAAAGTGGATCGAAAAGACTGAATCCATTATCAATATCACTAACTGTCCACCAGATTGTATTGTTAAATATGTTCTACGTTTATGGACCACGCCTTAATGTGGTGGAATACTGTTGTACAAATTCTGGGACAAGATACAATCAACCGTATGACTTGGATAGAACTTAAAAACCTTATGATGGAACACTTTTGCCCAAGAAATAAAATCGAGAAATTAGAACAAGAACTTTGGAATTTAGAAATGAAGGGAGCAGATCATTTGGGGTACACCAACTTTTTTAACGAATTGGCCTGTTTAATGCCATGGTTAGTTACCCCAGAATCTAAATATATTGAATGCTACATTTAGGGTTTGGCCACCGAAGTCAAGAGTCTGGTTAACTCAACTGATCACTTAACTTTCGAGAATGCTGTGTCACAAGCCGGCATTGTAGCTTCTAACTAGGCTAGAAGTGGCATATTGAGAATGCACGGGGAATCATCTGGTACAAAACGAACCGAGTATAGTGCGAGATTACAAGGAAGACAACCGAATAAACGTGCATGCCCTAAGATACAAAATTACACTATGATCAGTTCCGAAGTGAATCAAGATAAGTAAACGGACCGATGACAAGGTGTGGGAAATGTGGTTATCATCATGTGGGTGAATGTTGGACCAATGTTTGTCACAAATGTGGAAAGGTTGGGCACTATTCCCGTAACTGTAGAACCATTATGAATACTATAAATCAACCATCCCAACCCTAGTATTCATAGCTACCCCGATCACAACTAATCCGACAACAACCAATCCACCAAAACTAACCCATAATAAGCCCTTATGCCTGTTATGAGTGTGGCAGTATGGAGCATATCAAGAAGACTGCCCTAGTTTGAATCAAGTTACAAACTCAAGGACCAGCATCGACGTCCAACACGACTAGAGGTCGCGTATTGTAATTAAATCGGATAGAGCAAGTGTAGTAATAGGTACATTCTTAGTTCTAGCTAGTATACTTTAATTTTATTTAATACAGGTACTGATAGAAATTTTGTTTCTACAAATTTTTACCTTAAACCCCTTATACTAATTAGTAAATTAATAGATCTTTATACTATAGAACCCACTAAAGGTAAAGACTATAACTGTTAACCATACTATTCAAAACTACCCTCTCAACCTAACCAACTAACTGTTTCTTATCAATTTACTCATGGTGAAATTTGAGAACTGTTGCGTAATACTCAGTGTGGACTAGTTATTTAAATTCAAAACGAAAGTAGGATGTAAGGACAGAACTATCAGAATACCTCTTCTAGATAAAGAAATGATCGAAGTACAGGGAGTGAAACCTGGTAATATAATGCCTCTCGTACCCCATGTTAAAAAGTACATATTAAAATAGTTACATCAAGGACGTGTAGTGTATTGGACGAAGGTAACAATCAACGAATCCAATAAAAAGTGTATGTATTTCGGGCAAACTAGCGCACCGATAGAGTTCATGAATCTTACGAACTGAATTTGTAAGCCAATCCTGACAAGTTTGTCGTAGTACTCATCGATGATATCTTAATATGTAACATCGCGAAATTTTCTATTTAAATTTGTGCCAAAAATGTCAATTTTAAAAGTTCAGGGATTTAAAAAGCAAATATGGGAAAAGTGCATCTTTGCGTGTCGCAAAGATGCTGGTGGTTACAACTTCGCGCATCGCGAAGTTGCTGGCACACAGTTCAAAGCTTATCCGGTTACGTGTCGACACGTGTTACTCCAGGATTGACATGCAAAATTGTGGCGCCGTCCGAGCACCTTCGCACGGCGCGAAGATGCACAAGTCGAGGCTATAAATAGGCAGCTGCGGATTCAGCCCAATTCACACCAATTTTCACATTCACAAACACACATTTAGTGTTGGGAAGTGTGCTAGCTTTTCCGGGAAGTTCCGAGGTCCGTTTTCTTGAAGTTTGTGCAAGTATTGGAGTTTTAATGTAACGCCTGTAAATTTCGTTAATCGGCTCGATTGTTTATAAATGTTTGTTTAAAAGCCGGGGTTTCATCTTTCTAAGTCTGAGCCTTGTAATACGTTTTGAAAGTTAATTTATCCATCGCTTTGCCCAAAACATCACCTTTTATTCCTTGAAGGCTAATCTAGTATGTAGCACCCGCTAACTTTTGTTTAACGGCATGCACGTTGTTGAGTTTATATACTAATCGGGATCGATCTGGCATTCTTCAGGGACTTCCTAGCCATTCTTTTAAGTCATATTAATTAACTTTCAGTCCAAAATATTACGTTTTACAAGTTTGAGGGCCTATGTGCAACATTTTAATGTAATAAGCCCAAACCTTGCCTCCCTCCCTCCCTCCTACGTATGATCGGAGCAAGAAAGAAACCCCACCATGGTTATTTTTCCAGCCATTCTATGGAGCCAAACTCCAATTCACGGTTAGTATTACATCAAGGATCGTCTTTATCACCATTAAAACCTTTTATTGAACACTAGAAATGTCATAAACATGTTAGGGTTTGAGTTTTGATTGAAACAATTGCTGACAGATTCGTACTCGTTTATATTTTTTGGCCTATAACTCGATGAAAATTGATTGTTTTTGATTGATTCTTGATTCCATGATATTCTACTTTGAGTCTAGTTTCCAGAAACATATAATTTGTAATTTTTAGACGAGATTTGGATGGTTTTTATGATTTTATAAAACGTATGTCAAAGCTGATGTGGGGTGACGGATTATGGTCTGTCTTCCCGCATCATAACTCTTTTTTGACAAATCCAAATTGGTTGATTCAACTTCTGAAAGTTCAAATTTTGAGTTAGGATCCCAATACAATTGGAATCGTTTAATTTGGTTTTGTATTGATTTTTAAACAAATAAAACACTTTTGCTGCACACTGAAATAGCTGCACGTACCTTTCGGTGATGGAGGATTTTTTTATGATTTTTGTGTGCATTGGAAAAATATAAATTTTTTTTTAAAAGCCTAAGCATTTATCAAACTCTTATAAAAATTTCATAATATATTTCTATGGGTTTTCCTATGTAATAAAATACATCTTTGCATGCTAAAATCTGCATGTTATACTAGTTATTGATCGATACTTTCGTTTAAGGCTTAACCGGTGGCTTTCCTTTTGAACACTTTCGGGGCTGTTTTGATTGAGATTCTTGCTCCGTAATCTTCTTATGTATGTCCGAGGTAACATACTTTAAAATCGTGTGCATTGGTATTCGTTTGATTGGTCAACTAGTGGTAGATTGAACGTTAGTGTTCGGTTGTCTAGAATAGTGAATTGTTGCGTTTAACATGAGGTTTGAACTGATTAACAACCAATTCCATTCGGGTAGCTTCGGTTTGATATACGGGCTGTTGGAAAATTATTTTTTTAGTATTGGGGCTGAATTGGTTGTCGGTTACTCAAACGGGTCGGTACAACGCGAATTCACGTTTATTTGATAGTTGGTGGGTTGTGCTTGCGAGTTACCAACCCACCCAACTCGTGTAGTGTCGTGTGGGCTAGTAGGCTATGATTTTATCAAAGTTGGCCTACACGGGGCGGAGTTGGATGTTAAGTGCGTAAACAACTCTTAAATTCGCATCTTCGTCTCACCTAGCACTTCCGCGGGTAATTTGGAAATTCTTTATTTCCGGGACTATCTAAGGGTGATCTTGGTAAATATAAGGCCCCGGGGGCTGTTGTAATTGAAATTGGTAAGGATGAGGCGTAGGTAACTAAAACCATGTTAGAACACCTCATAGGACAACGATTCCATTCGGTATCGTTAGTAATTATTGTTTATAATCCGACAGGCGTGTTAGTTGTAGAAATTATTAGGGATTCTCTAGCTCGTGGTGCTTGTGTGCCTCGTGTCAGGTGAGTTCATGATGCCCCTTTTTACTCTTTTCAAGTTTTGGGCTAGCATACACACCTAACTGATTTTGCTTGATAAACCGTTTAAATGATTTTGCATAGGCGTACTTGAATTATGGTATATCTTGGGATGACATTTATGTATGTATACACATGTGTTACCTTTTGGCCCATAGGCTTACTTGCAGTATGGTATTTCTTGGAATAATACATACGTATGTTTACGCATGTGTTACTTTATGGCCTATGATTAGTGATGTTAATTAGGTATTACTTGCAATCAGGATTGATGATTTATTAGATCAGCTCCAACGAGCTAGTTGGTTCTCGAGGATCGACCTTAGGTAGGAGTATCATTAGATGAAAATTCGGGAGCAAGATATCCCTAAGACCTCTTTCCACATTCGCTCTAGACCTTATGAATTCCTCGTGATGTCTTTTGGTTTGACCAATGCACCGACAGCTTTCGTGGATCTTGTGAACCAGGTGTGTAGGCCGATGCTTGACCGTTCTGTTATTGTTTTCATCGATGACATTCTCATGTATTCCAAAGGCGCGATCACGCTCGTCACCTCACTGAAGTTTTTGGATGCTTTGGGAGGAAACAAGTTATACGGGAACTTTTCTAAGCGCTCTTTCTGGTTACGCGAGGTTTAATCCTTGGGTCATGTTATTAACCCAAATGGCATCTTGGTAGATCCTTCATAGGTGGAAGCCATAAATAGGTGGGAATCTCCTAAGTTACCATCTGAAATTCGTAGCTTTCTGAAACTGTCGGCGGTCGTGTTTATGCTTAAGTTATGGAAACCGTATATACATGTTATTCCTTGTGTCATTTGCATCGATCATAGGAGTTTAAAGTAATTCTTCGAGCAAAAGGAAGTAGATATGCAGCAAAGTTGTTGTATGTCATTGGCGACGGGGCGAAGTATAATGATTGTCAATCCGAGAGGGCCATATAAACTCTCGAGGATATGTTACGGGCTTGAGTTACCGACTTTGGTGGTAGTTGGGATTATCATTTGTCATTGGTTGAATTTTCTTATACCAACAGTTACCACGCCACTATTGGGATACACTGTTTGAGATGTTGTACGGGCGTAGGTGTAGGACTTCTGTCTGTTGGGGCTCCATTGGTCATAAACAATTGGGTTGTTTAGAGCTGGTTAATGATGCGACAAAAAGAAAAACAAAAAAAAAGTTGATAGATTAAGGCTTTTATGAAGGTCGCTCAGGACCGGCAAAAGTCCTATGCTAATAAAAGGGGAAGGCCTATTGTGTTCGAGGCCGACGATCAGGTTATGCTAAAGGTCTCTCCTTGGAAAGGTATCATTCGCTTTCATAAGCGGGGGAAACTTAGTCCGAGATTCTTAGGTCCGTTCCGTGTCTTGTCCTGTGATGGGGGAGGTAGCTTATAGATTGGATTTACCTGATGAGCTTGCTGGGATTCATCCTACATTCCATGTGTCACATCTAAGGAAATGTTTGGCCGACAAGAAGGCACGAGTGTTTCTTGGGGTCATTGAACTCGACAGTAAGCTGAGTTATATAGAGGAGCCTATCGCCATTCTTGACTGATAGGAAAGGCGTTTGAGGAATGAGGTGGTTAGTCAGGTGAAGGTGCAGTGGGGGCACCGTGAGGGTTCCGAGGATACTTGGGAACTCGAGGATGATATGATGAAGCTCTACACGCAGTATTTCCTGTCTTGGCGGGATTCGGGGACGAATCCCATTGTAAGGAGGGTACACTTGTAACGCCCGTAAATTTCGTTAATTGGCTCGATCGTTTATAAATGTTTTTTTAAAAGCCAGGGTTTCATCTTTCTAAGTCAGAGCCTTGTAATACGTTTTGAAAGTCCATTTATCCATCACTTTGCTCAAAACATCACCTCTTATTCCTTGAATGCTAGTTTAGTATGTAACACCCGCTAACTTTCGTTTATTGACATGCACGTTGTTGAGTTTATATATTAATCGGGATCGATCTGGCATTCTTCAGGAACTTCCTAGCCATTCTTGTAAGTCATATTAATTAACTTTCGGTCCAAAATATTACGTTTTACAAGTTTGAGGGCCTATGTGTAACATTTTAATTTAATAAGCCCTAACCTTGTCTCCCTCCCTCCCTCCCTCCTACGTACAATCGATCGGAGCAAGAGAGAAACCCCACCATGGTTATCTTTCCAGCCATTCTATGGAGCCAAACTCCAATTCAAGGTTAGTATTACATCAAGGATCATCTTTATCACCATGAAAACCTTTTATTGAACCCTATAGATGTCATAAACATGTTAGGGTTTGAGTTTTAATTAAAACAGTTGCTGACAGATTCGTACTCGTTTATTGTTTGGCATGTACCTCAATAAAAATTGAGTGTTTTTGATCGATTCTTGATTTTATAATATTCTACTTTGAGTCTAGTTTCCAGAAAGGTATAATTTGTAATTTATGGACGAGATTTGAATGGTTTTTATGATTTTATAAAAACGTGTGTCAAAGCTGATGCGGGGTGACGGATTATGGTCGGTCTTCCCGACATCATAACTCTTTTTTGACAAATCCAAATTGGTTGATTCCACTTCTGAAAGTTCACATTTTGAGTTAGGATCCCAATACAAATGGAATCGTTTAATTTGGTTTGGTATTGATTTTTGAACAAATAAAAAACTTTTGTTGCGCACTGAAATAGCTGCACGTACCTTTCTGTGTTGGAAAAATTTTTATGATTTTTGTGTGCATTGGAAACATATAAAAAAATATTTTTAAAAGCCTAAGAATTTATCAAACTCTGATAAAAATTTCATAATATTTATATGGTTTTCCTATGTAATAAAATACATCTTTGCATGCTAAAATCTGCATGTCATACTAGTTATTGATCGATACTTTCGTTTAAGGCTTAACCGGTGGCTGTCCTTTTGAACACTTTCGCGCCTGTTTTGATTGAGATTCTTGCTCCATAATCATCTTAGGTATGTCCAATGTAACATACTTTAAAATCGTGTGCATTGGTGTTCGTTTGATTGGTTAACTAGTGGTAGATTGAAAGCTAGTGTTAGGTTGTCTAGAATAGTGAATTGTTGCGTTTAATGCGAGGTTTGAAGTGATTAACAACCAATTCAGTACGGGTAGCTTCGGTTTTGATATACGGGCTGTTGGAAAATTATTTTTTTTAATATTGGGGCTGAATTGGTTGTCGGTTACTCAAACGGGTCGTTACAACGCGAATTCACGTGTATTTGATAGTTGGTGCGTTTTGCTTGCGAGTTACCGACCTATCCAACTCGTGTAGTGTTGTGTGGGCTAGTAGAATATGATTTTATCAAAGTTGGCCCACACGGGGCGGAGTTGGATGTTAAGTGCCTAAACAACTCTTAAGCGCGCATCTTCGTCTCACCTAGCACTTCCGGGGGCAATTTGGGAATTCTTTATTTCCGGGACTATCTAAGGGTGATCTTGGTAAATATAAGGCCCCGGGGGCTGTTGTAATTGAAATTGGTAAGAATGAGACGTAGGTAACTCAAACCATGTTAGAATACCTCGTAGGACAAACGAGTCCATTAGGTATCGTTAGTAATTATTGTGTATAATCCAACAGGCGTGTGAGTTGTGGAAATCATTAGGGATTCTCTAGCTTGTGGTGCTTGTGTTTCTCATGCCAGGTGAGTTCATGATGCCCCTTTTTACTCTTTTCAAGTTTTGGGCTAGCATACACACCTAACTGATTTTGCTTGATAAACCGTTTAAATGTTTTTGCATAGGCATACTTTGATTATGGTATATCTTGGGATGACATTTATGTATGTATACACATGTGTTACATTATGGCCCATAGGCTTACTTGCAGTATGGTATTTCTTGGAATAATATATACGTATGTTTACGCATGTGTTACTTTATGTCCTTTGATTAGTGATGTTAATTTGTTATTATTGCGTATGCCTACTTTGTGTTTGCATACGGTGGGTGGTGATCTTGGCCAGGCCAAACTATACTACTCAGGTTATAAAATCCTGTGGCTGGCCCTGGAAAGCCCGTAAGTGGGGAGGCTCGTGTGGTATGATCACCATCGGATGGAATGTTGCGTGCATGATGATCTTGGCCGGGCCAAACTATACTCCTCAGGTTCTAAAATCCCGTGGCGGACCATGGAAAGCCATTAAGGGGGGCGGCTCGTGTGGCATTATCATCATAACGGGTCCCTAAAATCTCGTATCACGTGCTTGGGTCGTACGCGTGTTCGACCTTAATGTTATTATTTGGATGTTATATATATATATATATATATATATAGGCTTAAGTTCAGGAGAGAAGTCAAGTTTTTGTGAGAAGTGTGAGAAGTCCATTCAGCCAATCAGATTTTTAGTTTTTTTATTTTCTTTTAATTAAATATAGGGGTAGTATAGTAAATGGAAAAATGCAATTTATATAAAAACTATTTCAATTATCAACCAATTTGTTATATTAACGTAAGAATCAAAATCCCAGATCCTTATCCACAATTATAATCAAAATCAAAACAAAAATCAATTCTCCTATCTTGTACTTCAGTTTATATTCAAAACTATCAATCCCAGATCGTGTCCTTCATAACAACAATCTTCCTACATTAAGACCCGTACATATTTTCCGATCGATTGTGTTGAACTCCATCTTCATTCACCACAAGTTATTATCAAATAATGTCTTCACTAAACTTATGTTAGGCGCAGATTAACATGGTAATTTAGGTTTTTGAATTCTAATTAATTCAAATCTTCACAATTACTTATAATAACCATGATTTTCTTTATTCATTCTACTGATTTTTTTCCCTTATTCCTTTTTAGAATGATACTATATCAATTCCATTACTTGTTGAGTATCATTTTTGTTATGAACGTGATTTGAATTTATTTATGAAGGATCAAAACTAATAACTTGTACATGATCTATATAAACCATTCATTACCTGCATTATACATTATTACCTGCATTATACAATTTTTAAAATTTCTTTGAAGCAATGGATAACCCGTCAACCTCTAAGCGGACTGTGTCCATAAGTCAGTCAACATCACATTGTTAAGGTTTTTTTGTTGATAACAGTTTATTATTGGCCATACAAGTTTCTGTAGTTTATTTCTTGTTGTTTGTTTAAATGATTACCATTACTCATGTTATTGTTTATGTTTATATAGTATGTTCAGGTTAGTGATATACGCTTGTGTAGGTTATTATAATGTCCTTGTTTGGTTATGGGTTTGTGTAGATCATTGTTGATGTTTTATAGTAAGTGCTTGTTCTTGTTGATGTTTTTATTGTATATGTAGGTTCGTTATCTTTTGTATTTAAGGTTTTAGTGTTTTAATATAGTAAGTGCAGGTTGTTGATTTATAATAATTACAGGTTGGTTGTTGACGGTTTTATAGTATGTAGGTTCGTGATTATTCGTATGTAGGTTATTTATATATCCTTGTTTCCTTATGGTTTTTTGTAGGTTGTTGTTGACGTTTTGTAGCGTGGTTAGGTTATTGTTGATGGCCCCATTGTTGATGTTTGTAAATTAGATGTAGCTTAGTGACTACGTGTGTTTTTATTCCATAGGAATAAAACCAAAATATAGTTGGTAATTTTTTTTACCTTTTTAAAGTTATGTCTTTTGATATTTTTATTTTGTTTTATGTTTTTTTTATACATTCTCAACAGCATCTACGGTTCTTACCAACACCACACAAAGTTCGCCAGCCGTTAACATTGCATCCATCGACGACACAAGCTCGCAGCAAGATATTAGTAACGAACGTAAGAACAGAACTCAAAGTTTTTTTTTACAATTGTTAACACTTATCATGTTAATTGTTTTTAATTTTTTTCCAATGTTTTAGAGACGGTGGACCATAATTTTTACTTCTCCCCGGACGGAACAAAGTACTGGATCCCGAGGGTCAACACAGCTTTAAAACCTAAAAAAGACGTAGCATTTAACCGTTGGGAAGATGTTTTCACCATGTACAAGTCCTACGCAGAGAAAGCCGGTTTTGAAATAAGGTTCTCAACAAAAACCTATACAAATGGTGTTCCTTTGCATAGGTACATTGTTTTCTCTAGAAATGGTAATCGGCGTTTCAAACCAATTGACACTTCAAATGCCAAATCATCTTCAAATCGACGCAACACCAAGAGTAAACATATGGGTTGCGGTGCATGTATAAGACTTAACATTAAAGTCTTAGAGGGCTTAGAAACATACAGTTTATATCACTTTAACGAGCCCCATAATCATGGGCTTGCCAGTGAGCATAATACAGACCTAACTAGAGGTAAAAGACAGCTAGATTTCTCAGATAAGGAGTTCATTCAAGGACTCCAATCAATGGGGTTCGGTCCAACAAAAGCTCATCGTGTCCGAAACTCTTTGAAGGGTGGCCAGCACCTTGTACGAGGAACTAAGGATGACTGGAAGAACCATATTCGAGATGTTAGGTGTTTTATTGCAGAGGACGCGCAGATGGTTATCAATAAGTTAAGTACTAGCAGCCTCCATTTCAAAAACAACTTTTTCGAGTACCTTGCTGAAGATGGAGAGCTAAGAAGTATGTTTTGGGCGGATGCTATATCCAGAAGCAACTACAAGTTATTTGGCGGTGTTTTAGCATTCGACGCTACTTACTATACTAACAGGTTACTTTTCAATATTATTACGTATGATAGAGTCAATTACTTCCATTAATTAACTTATTAATAGCATTATTTATTATTGTAGGTATTCAATGATTTTTGTCCCCTTCACAGGTGTAGATTGCCATAAAAAATGTTTGACGTTTGGGCAGGGTTAATATCTAACGAGCGAATTGACTCGTATAAATGGTTATTCTTCATCAAGAATCATGGCAAGCAGCCTTAGTTGGTTTTGACAGACCAAGATCCAGCTATGAAGCAGGCTGTGTCTGCCATTTTGACTGATTCACATCACAGACTATGCATGTGGCATGTGACCGACAAAATCCCTTCGAAGGTAATTACATTATGCAGCCTCAACATGTTCAACTTAACAGGCAATATAAACGATTTTCAAAACCACAATTTATGTAGTAAACTGTCAAATGTAGGAACATACAGAATGTAGGAAACACATATTGACTGATAACACTCAATTTGCAACTTGTCATCGCATTATATTTCGAACATCAAGTCATTTTGCACCTGATAAATAGTTGGTTTTGGAACAGCCTACACAGACACTCTTTAATAACTTTATTTTCCTCCAGCTTATTTCAAATTTTATTAACATTAACTTTTTTTTCATACACAGCTTAAATGAGAAATGGAGCGTAATAATGAGATAAAATATCATGTCCATAAGCTTGTATGGAACGTCTTCATAAAGCCAGAGACTTTTGAACAAAGATGGCATGAAATGATCAACGACTACGATTTATCCGGTAACAAGTGGCTGACCAACATGTACGCTATACGTCACCAATGGGTCCCTGCTTACTTCAGAGAGTTACCGATATGTTGTTTGACGAAAACCACAGCTCGATGTGAGATTTGTAACTCACAGTTCAAAGTCTATTCTAGTGAAGGCAAAACACTTGTTCAGTTCATGCTTTGCTTTGAACAAGCTCTGAACGCTCAACGTTTTGTTCAACGACAACTGCAGTACGATACTACAACAACGTTACCTCCGATGTTGACCCAGTTGCCATTTGAACTTCATGCTTCGCAAGTGTACATGGAAACTATTTTCAAAGATGTTCAAGAAGAGATCTACGAAGGGCTTTATCGTTGCTCTCGTGAGCGAGTCGAGTCTGTTAACGAAACGAAGACTCACTTTGTTAAGCATATCGACAAAGATAAAAGATTGGTTGGTGAGTTTAAGGTATTGTCCCACAAACGTTAACCACTCGTCATATTTACACATTCTCATGTTTTACTGTACCAATAACTATCGTATTGTCTTATGTAGTTAACTAACAACACAGAAGAAAACTCATTTAAATGTTCGTTTATGTTGTTTACTCGAATTGGTTACCTATGCAGACATGTATTTTACGTGTTCAAGACAGATCTTATTGAGAAAATACTCGATAGGTACATTCATACGCGCTGGAAGACTGACGTACTAACATCTGACTTGTTCAACATTGAATACCGATACGATTTTCCTCTTGATGAAAAGTCTAAACTACGACATGAGATTCTCAACTTAGCCAACCTATGCACTGATCGTGCACGTGGGGACATATGGTTGACCAAATGAAAAAAATGAAGGACAAAATCTGGCAAGACATTCCCAATGAACCTGCATGTAACAACAAGTCAATCATAATACAATATTTGCTTGGAGTTACAGAACCTGAAACTATATCTGTAACCGCACCGAATGGAATACGAATTAAGGGTTTGGGTAAACGCAGGCGTAAGATTGGGCCTAGCAAAAAGGCTAAAAAGAAAAACAGGAAGAAACACAGAAGGGAGTGTAAGACGTGTAAAAAGTTGGTGCGCGACTATGACTCTCGCAACTGTGAGAAAGTTCGAAAGGAAAGGGAATTGAGAAGGAAGTTATGGAGAGAAAAAGGCATTTACGAAGACAGCTCTGACGATAACGAAACCACAGATGACGAAGACGGTTCAGAAGATGAGGGAGAGGAATACTACTCGTCGAGTTCCGATTAATTTGTCATTTTTGTTTTTGTTTATCATCTTTGGTAAAACAACAAGTCGTGTGCTTTTTTCATCAGCTTAATGTAGCGCCTTTTTAAGGCACAGAGTATACTCATTTTTGTTTTCCACAGTTTTAAACAATAAAGTTTATTTACAAACTTTACATTTTCAACGAGAACGTTTGGTACTTGTATAATACTCCTTAAACATGTTTTCTCATTTACCATTTTAAAGCAGCAAATCAGTAAAAAGGATGCCAAGTCACACACGATTTGGAAAACAAACGTTCTTTTTGTGTTATACCCACACACGATGCCAAGTCATGTGTAGGCACTTTCTGTATTTTTTTCCATGTCATGTGTAGGCACCATAAAAAAAAATTGTATTCACTTGTTATCCTTTTTTGTTGGTGTTATACCTACACACGAAGCCAAGTTATGTCTAGGTAGCTTCCATCTTTTTTTCCAAGTCATGTGTAAGCACTATCAAAAAAATTTTATATTAACCCGTTATCCTTCTTTTTGTTGGTGTTATACCTACACATGATGCCAAGTCATGTGTAGGCACTATAAAAAAAACTGTATTAACTTGTTATCCTTCTTTTTGTTGGTATTATACCTACACACGAAGCCAAGTTATGTCTAGGTAGCTTCCATCTTTTTTTCCAAGTCATGTGTAAGCACTATCAAAAAAAATTTGTATTAACTCGTTATCCTTCTTTTTGTTGGTGTTATACCTACACTCGATGCCAAGTCATGTGTAGGCACTTTCCATCTATTTTTCCCGTGAATGTTTATGTCAACAAAGATACCTAAGTCGTTCCTACATCCCAAAACACTAGTTGTCTACGATAATCCTACACACTTTGAAACCAACTTGATAACCGCGTTAACTTAAATTTTCATTCTCAAATTTAATGCCAACCATCTAAAATGGTTTTGAACACTCTTATTATTTTTTGTTAACAACAAGCAGTAAGTCACAAACAACATCACTCAAACAAAACATACTAAATAACCCTGTGTAGGTACTTTGCATTTGAAATATGATACCAAAACAAATTGTCCACATAGACGGAATATGGTGCAACACGTCATCACTTTAATTACGGATAACTTTAACAACACAATGAACCACGCCGCTCGCAACATATCTACGTACCAACATATATATTAAACAAATTGTTACCATAAAAAAAACTTTCTTCTACGTTTCGTCCAACGTTTTACCGAAACAAAAAATAAAGTTAAAATTAGATAATCATAAAAAACTAACTAAGCGACCGACACCAACATTTTACCAAAACATCCTTCACACTAGTTTTTTCTTTCAAACAAAAAACCCACATCACTCAAAATTTATAACTTCCCAAATGGCATCCCTTTTCTTGTTAACGTCTGACAACAAGATCTTCGCTGCATACTTAACCCTTAAACTTTCAACCTGCTTCTTTTGTGTACTAAAATCCTCACTTAGCCCACAATCCCAATCTTTCTCCCCCATGAATGTCTCCATATGCCGCATAAGACATATTTCCCAACATCTTCATAGTTGTTTCATGTCTGCCATTTTATCTCCAACCTAGTGGGTGTTTAGTGTAAGACCCCGAATCCCGGGAAAATTTCACAAAAATTTAAAACCCAACAATTTTTTGTATTTAAAACCAGTTCAGAGTAAATAACAGCGGAAAAGTTTAAGTATTAAAAATCCCAAAACACGGGTACAGGTGTCCAAAATCAATTGTAAATAAAGTATTCGTTTTATTTGAAATCCTTGACCATAAATGCCTTCAACCTCCCGAGTAGCATCCAGCACGTCCAAGCGGTAGCATCCACTTCTTAACCTGAAAGTCAATCTAACATACACACAAAGTCAGCTTGAGCTGAGTGAGTTCAAGTTTATTATAAACAATAATTCATACTTGATTTCAAAGTTATAATTATAAACAATAGAGAGGATAAAAATAAAATATATAATATAATTCACCAAGTAATACATTCATCGTCGAACACACGTACACGGGCCTCTCCACCACGAGTCAAGACTCGAGTAAAATATTTGACCCGGACGCGGTAAGACCTAAGCATGTGACACGAGCCTCTCCATCACGGGTCAAACCCGAGTAATATATTTGACTCGGTCACAACTCAACATTCCAAGCATGTGATACGGGCCTCTCCACCACGGGTATAACCCAAGTATTATATTTGACTTAGTCACAGCTCAACATTCCAAGCACGTGATACGGGCCTCTCCACCACGGGTACAACCCGAGTAATATATTTGACCCGATCGCGGCTCAACATTCCAAGCACGTGATACGGGCCTCTCCACCATGGGTATAACCCGAGTATTATATTTGACCCGATCGCGGCTCAACATTCAACGGGCCTCTCCACCATGGAATTTTAAAACCCGAGTAATATATTTGACCCGCCAAAATGATGATCACGTCACACGGGCCTCTCCACCACGGGTACAACCCGAGTAATATATTTGACCCGGCCGTGAATCACCATGCACAAACACATCAATAAGCCTACTCACATCATTCTTAGTCACGAGGAACTAAATATCATCACACAACCGTAGGCTATAAGGTGACACATACCCATACATACATACATACATACATACATACATACATACATACATACATATATATATATCTATATATATATCAACCCATACGGGAACTAAGTAAATAGGTCTACTCATATTCATTTACTACCAAGTCTATTAACATCCTCGAGTCTAGACCATTAATAAGGTATGTAACTTCAAAGGATACAAGACCATAAACGAGTCTAAAATATCATAAAGCATATAAAATAAT
This sequence comes from Bidens hawaiensis, assembly GCF_021521415.1. Taxonomy (NCBI): domain Eukaryota; kingdom Viridiplantae; phylum Streptophyta; class Magnoliopsida; order Asterales; family Asteraceae; genus Bidens; species Bidens hawaiensis. Next base: position 35,583 of record NW_027502849.1, read on the forward strand.
TCAAATATAACTTTCCAAATGCACAATCACGAGTGAGACCATGTAGTACCATTCAAATAGTTGTAACGGGTAAAATCGTATAAAATTGGATTTCAGTGTGTATGCTAGCCCAAAACGTAAAAGAGTAAAAAGGGCATCATGAACTCACCTGAAATCGATCGAACACCTGCAACGAGCTAGGAAATTCCTAAGTGCACACTCACAAGTAAGGTCCTGTAAATAGTACACAACGCGTTACTAAACTAGACCGTAAGAACACTTTTGCCTAATGGGCCGTTCAAGCACAACACGTTGGCCCAAGGCCCAACACCTTGGCCCAAGGCCCAACACGTTGGCCCAATTACTTTACCTCAGCCCCAAAAACCTTTCAACTAACCAAATCCACCGGTTAAGCCTAAAACGAACTTATCGATTAATAACGAGTAAAACGTGTAGATTTTAGCATGCGAAGATGCATTTAATTACATAGGATAACCTTAGAAATAAATTATTAAATTTTTACCAGACTTTAATAAATGTCGTAGGTTTATAAAAATATTTTTATTATATTTTTCTATTGGACACAAAAATTATAAAATTCCTCCAACACAGCAAGGTACGTGCAGCTATTTCAGTGCGCAACAAAATGGTTTTAATTTTATAAAATTCATTACCGAACCAAATTAAACGATACCAATTGGGTTTGGTTCTTAACTCAAAATACTAACTTCCAGAAGTGGAACCAACAAATTTAGACTTGTCGAAAAAAGTTTATGACGTCGGGAAGACATACCAGAATCCGTCATCCCGCATCAGCTTTGACACTCGATTTTATAAATTCATAAAAACCATTCAAATCTCGTCCAAAAATTACGTATTATAGCTTTCTGGAAACTAGACTCAAAGTAGAAATTATGGAATCAAGTATCGATCAAAAACAATGGATTAACATCGCGTTACATACCCTCAAATAAACGTATACAAATCTGTCAGCAAACTGTTATCATCAAAACTCAATCTTAACAACCAATAAGAGCGTTAATATGATCAATTAAGGGGTAAAAGACATGGGGAATCATAAAACCGACCTTGAATTGAAGTTTTCACGGCTGAAACTTGGTTGGGAAGAAGAAAAACGAGTAAGGGGGGGGGGGTCTTAGCTGCGATCGGCTGCTGGTAGGAGTTAGGGTTAGGGTTTGTTTTGTTTTATGATATAAAAACAAAAGTTACATCCATGTCCCTCCAAATTGAAGTGTAAGGCAAAATGGATGGAAAGTTAAATGGTTTAACGTACCGAGATGACGCAAAGGCTTCCGAGAAACGTCGGATAAATCCCGAGAATTATACATACTCTACAAGCTTTAATTCTTGAAACCGGAATTAACGGGCGTTACAGTTAGTGAATAGATCGACCCTGCTCTCGGATGTCCAACACCCCTTAGGTAGTTGTCAAAAGCCGGTTTCTGCCACGTATAATACCAAAATTAGACGACAGGTATACGATTAATATAAACAACAATCAACATAGTCACACACACAAATGATGCTTACCAAAACAAAAACCGTTTTCATCATGTCGTTCAAGTAATCAGCATCCTTAGCCTTCATTGCTATTGTCTTCCTTTTTCTCTTGTCCGGATTAACACTATCAATCCGTTGCGTTTTTCATAAAAATGGTGTTTTATGACTTTGATAATCTTGTTAAAACCCAACAATGGTATCGGAGCCGTTTATACGGATGCATGCTTCATTAAACCCAAATATTTTTGAGTTTATGGTGGGGTTTACCGTTTGGCAGAAAATTTTAGGGGTTTTGGTTACCCCTTGGTTTTTCAAGATTATACTTTACATGAATGTAGTAATCTTGAAAAATTAAGTCATATAGATGATTGTTTATTTTGATTAGACAAAACCTGAAACTTTCGGTTGGTCTTGATATGGCCTAAAGTTTTAGGGTCAAAGGGGAACCATTTTGATCTTGTGATTATTGCATATTTGGATGTGTAATGGATGTTCATAACCTAGCCATGTCCTTGTGTTTGGTTGAATGTTTGTGTTGTTGTGTTTGTTCATTCAAGTGGTTGTTTGTTCATTCAATATGGTTGTAATAATTTTATTTGGGTTTTGTAATCTATTTATTTATTTCAATTGGTTTCTCATAATAAGTAGGTTAGATGAATTTCTTTTACTATAAAATTGTATTAGGATATATTTTTGTAAAAGAAGATGCAAGGAAGGAAGCCCAAATAAAATGATGGTGTAACATCCGCATTTCTGAAAGTAATGAATGTATAGCAGAAGTTCATACTATTAACTGTGTGTCGTTAGTTTGATTGTGTGCGTGTTTATATTTGGAAAAGGATTGGGGTTGGTATGGGAAATGGGTGGTGAGGCCCATAACCCCCTATATAAGGCCATTCCCTCCATCCTTTCACCATTTCTTCCCCATCACACACACACTAGAACATATACTTTCTCTCTAAACCCGAATCCGAATCCAAGCTGAAAACAAGGAAGAATCTCATGTAAAAACATCGTACAACAACAAGAAACACCACAAAGATCCTCGAGCGGTCCAGATTTGAATCCGAACCCAAGAATAAAAAGGTGAGTTTGGCAAAAAGGTTACGTTTTGTGGTTAAGTTTGACATGCAAACTGATAGAACGATAGATCGGGTTGTAGAGCATAAGAAAAACATAAACTTGGTAAGTTATAACATCACGGGGGTGTTATAGGAAAAAAGACGATGTTCGGACCATGAAAAACACGGGTATACAAAGTTGGTACGACTCGAAACCAACAAATAGAGTAGAATCGGGTCCTAAGGAAGAGTCTCGGAGGAAAATGGCCTTAAAATGGTAAAAATAAAGTAAAAAGGGGTTTTTCGCATGAAAAAGGGCTTCGCATCGCACGCCATGCCAAGCGAAATAAGCATGCGAAGCGAAATCCCATGCGAAGCGAAACGTCCCATGCGAAGCGAAACCTTCCCATACGAAGCGAAACGTTCCATGCGAAGCGAAACCTTCCCATGCGAAGCGAAATCCTGTGCGAAGCGAAACCTCCCATGCGAAGCGAAACCTTCCCATGCGAAGCGAAATCCCATGCGAAGCAAAACCTTCCCATGCGAAGCGAAATTCCATGCGAAATGGCCATGTGAAATTTCATGAAATTCAACCCCAGCCAGGGGCTCTGCCCCTTGGACCTTGCTAGGGGCTGCCGCCCCTAGACCCCGCTACCAGGGGCACTGCCCCCAAACCCCGTTAGGTGAGGGTTTCATTAATGTGGATGTATGAAGTAGTAGTAATAGATAATTAACACACGTAATGTATTGTACAGTTAGCCGTGCACAACTAAGGAAGGGCATTACCATTAACGACGAGAGAAACCGACTCCAGGTGAGTTCTAGCCCCCTTTATCTGTAATGTTTTCGGGGTTGTGTGCATACTCCTATGTGATAGACAATACACTTACTTGATTGGCAAGTGTATGATACGTGTGTGGTTGTGTATTGAATGTATTATTACATAATGATTGTATGAACGAGCATGTATGTATTTATAACTAGAAGATATGTAAAGTATGCACGTATGATAAATGTATGGATATTCGAGACATAAGGGACCAGACCCTTATAATATCTGAGATGTTAGGGACCAAACCCTCATAATATTTGAGATGATAGGTACCAGACCCTTATAATATCTGAGATGTTAGGGACCAGACCCTTATAATATCTGAGATGTTAGGGACCAGACCCTCACGGTATACCATAGGGTTAAAGAAAGTATGTAAGTACGTATGCATGTATATAAAGTATGAACGAAAGAGGTAATACTAGGTAAGGTATGAATACATATCTTCGGACACGTATGAGTAAGGATATGAATGTGATATATGTTAATTGATTAACTAGAACTCCCTCAGCATAGCTGACTTTTAGTATGCACGCAGGCAAATAGATTGAGGCAACTGGCTTGAGGAGGGATACATGGCATGAGCGAAAGAGAATGGCATATATGAAGAAGTGTCATGACTATTTTATGTTAATGTTTATTAAAAGACAACTTGTATGTTAAGACATGATTTGATCTTTTGTAATGAAATGTAAGAAGTTTTAATTATTCCGCGAAAGTTTTAATTAACTCTGATTTTAGAACTGTGTTTATGAGTAAATCCAACGCCAAAGTAGGGTTACCGGGAATGGGGCCTTAAAATGAAGACCACCACACGGGGTGAACACTTGGCGCATTTGGATGTGGGATCAAGTAGGAGTTCACTGACACAAGCTTATGTCCTTTTGGGTCCCATTGGAGAGACCTTTTGACACACTTGTTTCGGTCAACAAGTGTAGTCAATATTAGGAGGCTATGGTTATGAACTTGTGGTTGTGTGTTTTATGCTTGTTTGGTTGATTTACTTTTGTTTATGCTATTACAATATGCATTGTTAACAAATTAAAATCAACAACTTTCATAAAATTGGTTCCTTAGAAATCGTTAGGAAGTAAAATTGGTTTTATTAATGGCTAATGATTTCATAATAAAATGGGTTTTACTATTAGGAACTTCGAAAATGGGTTTTTCAACTAAGTACCATACATTTGAATGCATGCAAATGCAAGGTACATAAAAGTTATCTAATCTAGAATTTAGAAAACGAAAATCCCTTTTAAAATAAGTCAAACACTATCCTTTTATATAACACTCGAATCACTTGGGAACTCGATATGGGATAAAGGTCACCTAACCACATTGGAGGAAACTTGTGAGTTTGAGGTGAGTTTACCATATATGTGGGATAAAGGTCACCTAACCACTTGTGTGTGTAAACTCACACGTGTGTGTAAGTAGGACGACTTAAATTGGAAACCATGTGGTTAGGGTCACCAAAGCAAGGCGTACAATGGTGTTGATGGGATTAAACATGCCAACTAAACATAAGATGTTTAACCAATCCAATAAAACTAGAAGTTGCAAAGGGTTGCAATCGTCAAATGTTGACTACCATGTTAATTTAAATGGTAGGGTAAAGGTGACCTAACTACTATTTGAATGTAACGTTGGGTTTTAGATTTTAATCATTAATTGTCTAGGAGACATAAAGGGTATTAACGATTAAAACTAATTATTGATATCGAAAATACTAAAATTGAGCTTTGTTTAAAATTTGTAGATGGCCGCAATCAACAATCCACCTAACGCAATTATCCCACCCGTTCATAACCTATCACTAAGATCTATAATCGATAAGGATTGTCTAAACTATAACAACTTTATGGATTGGTATCGAAACTTGAGAATTGTTCTCAAGCAAGAAAAGAAATCGTACATTTTAGATGATCCATTCCCGATGAACCTAACGTTGTCAATACCGATGCCTATAACGATTTTGTTAAGTACAATGAGGATTCGGTGCAAGTTTCTTGCCTCATTTGGGAACTATGGTTCCCGAGATTCAAAAGGATTTTGTAAATCATGGGGCATACGACATGATCACCCAACTTAAGGAAATGTTCCTTACACAAGCTAGGGTGGAACACCTCGAAACGGTTCGAGCGCTTTATGCATGTCGTATGGAAGAAACCCAATCGGTTTCCTCTTATGTGCTTAATATGGAAATCCACATTGATCGCCTTGAGCGGCTAAATTGTCCCATCTCAAAAGAGTTAGCCATGGATTTGATCCTAAATGGTCTAACCAAAAGGTTTAAGACTTTTTTTTACGAATTATAACATGAATGGTTGGGACAAAAGCATTGGTGAGCTTCATGCAATGCTTAAAACGGACGAGACGGGAATGGGTAAAAGGGTTTTACCTGTTCTCACGATCAATGAAGGTGGAAATAGGAAGAGACATCACCCGGAACCCAAGGCAAAGGTTGCCAAAGGTAAGGGACAAGTCAAGGGTAAGTTCAAGGGAAAGGCTAAAGCGGAACCACCCAAACCGAAAGAGAAGAAGCCAAAGGTTTGCGCGGAGGATCCGTGCTTTGGATGTGGGGAGATTGGGAATTAGATGAGGAATTGTCCAACCCATCTCAAAGAGTTGAAAGCTAAGAGGGATGCGAGGAAAACCTCGGGTATAACTTTCATGATTAATGTTGATCTTAATATTATTTCCTCTAACACACGGGTATTGGATACCGGATGTGGAACTCATATTTGCAATTTGTTGCAGGGGTTCAAAGGAAATGATGGATGTAAGAAAGGAGATATTAGTCTCTTCATGGGCAACGAAGCAAAGGTTGTTATCGAAGCCCGAGGGGACCACATTTTGAAGCTTCCAAATGGTTTGGAAGTTATTTTAAATGATGTTTTGTATGCTCCTAGTTTGGCTAGGAATATTATCTCCATTTCTTTGTTAAGACAATGTGGTTTTGATTTAATGTTTGTGGACAATGGTATTTGTGTTTTCATGAATGATGTCTTTTATTTTAAAGCAATGTCGTCTAATAGCATTTATAAATTAGTTCGTGATAACACATCCTTTGATAACATGTTGTACCAATCAAGCACCAAGAAACTCAAAATGGATTTGAGTAAGACTTATCCTTGGCATTGTTGCCTTGGTAACATAAACAAAGATCACATGCATACACTTCAAAAGAATGGTCTTTTGGAATCAAGTGAAGATGATTCCTTTGATAAATGCGAGTCTTGTATGTTGGGAAAGATGACCGAGAAACCCTTTGGTGGAACAAACCAAAGGGCAAAGACTTATTAGGTATCATACATTCGGATGTATGTGGTCCTTTTAAATCAATTACAATGAATGGTGAAAGATACTTCATTACCTTTATTGACAATTATAGTCGTTATGGGTATGTGTACTTGTTACGACACAAAGATGAAGCCTTCGAAATGTTCAAAGTCTTCCAAAATGAAGTAAAAAATCAACTCAATAAAACCAACATCAAAGTTCTCCGTTCGGATAGAGGAGGTGAATACCTAAGTGATGCTTTCTGAGATCATCTTAGAAGTTGTGGAATCATCTCACAATTTACTCCACCCGGAACACCACAAACACAATGGTGTGTCCGAGAGGAGGAATCGAACTCTATTGGATATGATTCGATCGATGATGGCTAGAAGCACATTGCCTCTATCATTTTGGGGTTTCGCATTGCTCTCTGTGGCCCGTATTTTAAATATGGCACCAACCAAGAAAGTGGATAAGACACCTTTTGAAATATGGAATGGAAGGGCTCCATTGTTATCATATTTAAAGGTATGGGGTTGTGAGGCTTCTGTCAAGAAAAACACTGAAAACAAACTTGAAAGTCGATCCACTAAGTGTAACTTTGTAGGATATCCCAAAAACTCTATAGGATATTATTTCTATGACCCAACCGAGCCGAAGGTATTCGTTGCTCGAAAGGCCGAGTTCTTGGAAACTAAGTTCCTTATGGAAGGTACTAGTAGACACGGTGGAAACTCGAGGAGGATCGAGAACCACAAGCCGATACACGTTTGGTTGATGCTAGTAATCAACAAGAGGTTGTTGAAAATGATCAAATGGTTGATCAAAACACACAAAACGTTCGCAAATCCGGTTGTATTAGTCATCCACCCCGAAAGATATGGATTTTTCATGGATGGATGCTATGTGGTAGATTCGGATGAACCCACCACATACTGTGATGCAATGTCACAATCCGATTGTGACAAATTGCTTGAAGCCATGAACGTTGAGATGCAATCCATTCATGACAACCAAGTATAGGATTTGGTTGTACCACCTCTTAATTCCAAACCAGTTGGAAGTAAGTGGGTTTTCAAAAAGAAAACCGATATGCATGGAAACTTGGATACTTATAAAGCAAGACTTGTAGCAAAAGGTTTCACTCAAAGTCAAGGGGTTGTGTGACACCCCCGTTAACCATTTGCGGAAGCGTAAAACGGAAATGTAACAGACACCTCTGGTATCAACCACATTGTTTATAAAGAACATTACAAACTAATTTACAATATTTTACACCGATCTAACTTTGTTTACAGCTAGGTGATAAAAACTAAATCCAGCCCGTTAAACGGCTTTACTTCTTATTAGCACACTTGCATCAATTCACCTAGCATTGATCGCAAGTCAAACATGTAGCACAATGACTTTCTAACCCAATCCAGTACCTGAAAAACATGTTAAAACGGGTCAACTATAAATAGTTGGTGAGTTTCACGGGTTTCAAGAAATCAGTTGTGCGTACGACAATCAGAGTTTGTAAATACGCAAGGTATGTATGTATGTATGTATGTATGTACGTACACTAATACGTTTGTTTGTATGTTTATGATGTAATTATGCTAAGATACAGTGAAGCCTTGACTGTTCCTGCTGCGTGCCTCCATTTCCCACACTCAATCAACCACTATGGCCCCCTTTCCGCCCACAACATGCCCCGAGTAGCAATGTCTAACACTACATAGCGTTTTTGTATAAGTATGGTCATGTGCAAACGGCGCTATGCGACACGACAACCAGGCCGATTCTGTTTGGGTTTGTCAAACCAATAGTACTATTCACAAGCCACCGGCTCGAAGTTAATCACTGTGTTCGTCGGACTTTCGTGTGTTAGCACTTAGATAATTCCCATCATCAAACAGTACAGGGTATCAACATGTTTTTCACCCCAAAAGTTCTTAAAAGCAGCTTAAAAGTGGGGTCATGAAAACTCACGGTTTAGCAGATAATCAGCACTGTGTCCGTTCGTGGTTTGTTTGATTCACTATCACTAGTTCCTATAATCAATATTAAAATAATATTAATACTTTAATATTATTATAATCTCAATACTAAATCGGGCTGTATAGCTAGTCTGGATATAGCTGTTACATCCAGAAAGTGTCAATAGGCTTCGATTGTGATGTTGTTCAATGTTTAATACTTAAAACCGAACTTGGCTCAGTTTCCCCCGTTTTCCCAGTTGGGCCAAGTTGTTCGTTTATGCGTTCCGAAAACAGTTATGGGAAAATAAGCTTGGGTAAATGTGTTGGTCGATAAAATGGTTAACTTATAGAGAAAGATCACACATTGGGGTTCCGGATTCGCTACGAGGCCCGTTTCTGTTTATTCAGTTTAATTTGAGGAGAAACGCGCACAATCTATCCAGATTGTCTAGTTTTCTCAAAAAAAAGCTTCGTTTTTACATAATTAATCTAAAAATACGATTTTTGATCACTCTTGGTGTTCTGATATTCCCGCAGGTTCGTTAATCAAGAACTTGCCGGTTTTTATCAGAATTGAATTTGTTTAATTTTCAAATTAGCGTAACTAATTAACCGTTAATCATTAAATTATGAAAATTTAGCTACTTATCAAATAAAATATGTAGAATTTTATAAAAATATTTCTGGAATTATTTACTGGTTTATTAATTTATAAAAATTCATTTTACCTGATATATTTAGCCTGAAAATCATCTGTTTATCCCAAACGATTTCCAAAAATTCCACAAAAATTCCTGGATACTCAAATTATATCCCAAAACCATTTGTATCAATTCTAGAATGTAACAACCTTGTTCAATATTCTTTTCGGGCCCAAATTCGATTATAAAACTCATATGAACGCATATGCACAAAACACACTTAGGATTTTCCAAATGATTCCAAATTTCATATGTGATCAAAAGATACAAAATCTGAGTTCTCCACAAAATTTCATAATTTTTCAAGCATATTAACTATTTTTCACAATTAAACGTCCCAATTCGGTAATAAATTCGCCAAATATTCTCGGATGGTCAACAAATTACCAAATTTGGACAGGGACTCAATGATATAGTCCCTGATGTCCCTGAAAAATTTCAAGACCTAAAAATATGCACATCACAACCTTAACCTAAATAGCCCGTAAACGAGTGATTCGGCATTATCTTAGCGGTTTTGGTTCGTTTTCGCCTTTCCAATCAAGTTTTCAAGCTCTTGTGCTTCTATTCAGGCTATATACAAGTCCTATATCACAAACCAAGAAAGTTTCATCAACCAAACAGCCCCTTAACTTAGGGTTTCGGTTAGGGTACAAAACCGAACTTTTGAACTGTAAAAACTTCATTTAAAACCCTCTAATCCCGTGTTTATGGCCAAAAC
>NW_027502850.1:0-46521 GCF_021521415.1 Bidens hawaiensis
TTAAGCTTAGGTGGATAAACAATACCCTTGATCGTCTTAACTGTTCATGAAATAAAAGAGCAACAAAATTTTAAATTTGTTGATTTTGAGGTTTAAGTCAAGTTGGGGTGGTCTGGTCCGGTAAAAGCTGAAAATAAGCGGGTCTTAATTGTCTAAACCACTGAGTAATATAAATTGTTGGATCTTATTTGTCCCGGTATAAGGCATGAGTTTAAGTGGACAACAATATCGGCAATTGTGGTTTTTGCGTTTCTCTGGCTTTAAAATAATCTATATGTTTTTAAGATCAGTTTTCTGATTATGATTCCATTGCATAAATCTTTTTTCATGGACGAAAAAGGTTCAGGTGTGAAAATATTTGATGTGTTGCAAAACACATAGCGTTTTATCCCGTTTTTGTGTTTTTTGTGTGTAAACCGTTAACGAATATAACTTGTTTTTGCATGAAATTAAATTTTTGTCTATATGACAGGTCCCGTGTTGAAGAGAGCGAAAAAACGAGCTTAATGAAGAAAGAATCAGCTCAAACGAGATTCGGATGAAGCCGGTATGCGCGTTTGAAGATAAACGAGTCAGAAAACGAAGAAAGAGCACCTAGGACCTGGCCGCGCTACGCGACCAAGTGAGGCATCCATGACCGCGCTATGCGACGTCCCACATGCCCCAAAGGCTGCCAAGAATGTTCAGGAATCAGCTACCCCATCTATTTTTGTCTTCTAGTGGGCCTTGTGGGCTTGTTTTAACCTATTTTATATTTGGAAGGAGGTGTTTAAACATATATATGAAGGGCTAATACCCTATGAACGATTTTGGAGAATATTTCAAGCCACCACACCTTCTCTAGAGGAGAAACCAAGGAGGACAAGCTTACGGTTCTATCTTTTATCCCCCGGTTGTCGATTTTGCTTGTTTTAACGTTTGTGAGTTCGTTTTTGAGTTTTAGACTTTGAAACAAGTTCCAATAAGTTTTTAATGGATACTTTGAGCTTAATTATGATAATTATCTGCTGTCCAAAATTTATGAATAGCTAATCTTGTTAGTTCTACCTACGTTTGATGATTATTGTTCGGTTTTAATGAGTTTATTGGATTGTTTGATTAATATGACTTGAATTGCTATTGAAAGTTTGGTTTAATGATGAATTAGGTTGTGTTTAGTGGCTGTGATTTTATTGGTTTTATCTCATAACCTCGTGCTTCGATTAATTGAATTGGTTTTGACTGATAGTTGCATGTTCAATACTTTACTTTGTGTTTAGAGTTTGTTTGCGGTAGGAACAACCGTAGGGTTTTGTTGAGATTGTTAATTGATATAAGTCAGCGGGTAAACACCTTCTTAGAGACCGAGAGGTGATAGGAAGTAAGATTGTCTCATAGCTTTAGCTTGTTAGGATTAGAATCGCGCGAGAGCGGATTCGGTTCTTGTCGGGTTTTTGTTTGTGAGCTATTAGTTGATATTGTTTAAGTTTAACCAAATGGTTCCTCTATCCTTCGTTGCGTAGTATTCGTTTCAATTAGGGTCGTGTGTCGGTGAGTCGACATTAGAACACTTTAACAATTAGTTTCCCGGTTTGTTCTTAAAATCAACTAAGTGTAAGTTAGGGTTTGTTAGTGAGACCGAGAGGTGATATAGCTTTCTTGGGAGAACCTTAGTTGTGTCATCCTTAGATACCGGTGTCGTGAGATTATTCAATCCATTAGCTTGCTATACCTTCAATAGGATTCTTACCTAGGTAGACGTTTTCTCCAATTGCAGTTAAGTCTCAAAGTTTCGCTAAGTCTTTTTAAGTTTTGTCTTTTAATTTGGTTAAAGTAAGTTAGGTTAAGTAGTTTAATAATTAAAAATCAATTTATAAAAATATTATTCTTAGGAAGGTCTTTTCTAGGGTTAGTGATCATAGACGTTTTCACGTGTCCTCGTGTTCGATACTCGGACTTCCTTAGTTCTATAGTACTTACGATCGGTACACTTGCTGGTTGTGTGTAGTTTTATTAGGAAATCCATTTTATGAATTTAAAGCTTCGTTGTGAGTTCCGTAGAAAGAAACATCCTTTAAACACACATCAGACAATTGCCGACTTATAAGGCATTAGTCCGTCTATAGTCATGCACAAAATCATCACCAACGAGGATGCAAAACCAAGCCGAGAGACTCAAAGAAGGTTGAATCCAAATTTGAGAGAAGTTGTGTTAAAGGAGGTAATAAAGTGGTTAGATGCGGGAATTATCTATCCCATCTCGGATAGTGCGTGGGTAAGTCCTACACATGTGGTACCGAAAAAAGCAGCTATACAGGTATTAAAGATGAAAGCGGTGACCAAATCGCCATCCGACCGGTCACTGGGTGGCGAGTTTGCATTGATTGTCGTAAATTAAATGCCGCTACATCTAAAGACCATTTTACATTACCTTTTATTGACCAAATTATTGAAAAATTATTGGGTCAAAAGTATTACTGTTTTTTGGATGGGTATTGGGGATATAATCAAATTTCTATCCACCCGAAGGACCAACACAAGACCACCTTCACATTTTCGTATGGCACTTTTGCTTTTCAGCGAATGCATTCAGATTTTGTAATGCCCCGGCCACATTTTAATGTTGTATGATGAGTATTTTTTCGGACATGGTTAGGGATTCGCTTGAAGTGTTTATGGATGACTTTTCCATTTTTGGTCCAACTTATGAAACTTGTCTCAATGAATTAGAAAAAGTTTTAAAAATGTGAGTTGAGAAAAATTTGGTTCTAAGTTGGGAGAAAGTCATTTCATGGTCCAAGAGGGTATTGTGTTGGGTCACGTTATTTTAAAAGGGGGAATTGAGGTGGATAAGGCAAAAGTCCAGGTAATATCATCTTTACCTCCACCTAAAAATATTAAAGGGGTAAGGTCATTTTTGGGCCATGCGGGTTTTTATAGGAGATTTATTAAAGGTTTTAGTGTGATCACAAAACCATTATGTAATTTGTTGTTAAAAGATGCTCCTTTTGATTTTACTAATGAGTGTTTGCAAGCGTTTAATGTTTTTAAGGAACAATTGGTGAAAGCTCCCATTTTGCAACCGCTGGATTGGTCAAAGTCGCTTGAGATTATGTGTGATGCTAGTGATACTACTATAGGGGCGGTTTTGGGTCAACGAATTGATAAAAACCTGGTGGTAATTTATTATGCGAGTAAAACATTATCCGAAGCACAACTTAATTATACAACCACTGAAAAGGAATTGCTTGCGGTGCTGTATGCTTTGGATAAGTTTCGCTCTTATATTTGGGGGAGTAAGGTAATCATTTATTCGGACCATAGTGCGGTTCGATATTTGATGGAGAAGAAGGATGCAAAAGCGCGTTTAATTCGGTGGTTATTGCTTTTGCAATAGTTTGATGTGGAGGTTCGGGATAAAAAGGGGTGTGAAAATGTAGTGGCGGATCACTTATCCCGGATTCCATTGGAGGGTGTTGATGACCTGGTGGAGATAAACGAACGGCTTCTCGACGAACAATTGTTAGTCGTGTCGACCACACCGTGGTATGCCCATTTTGTGAATTATTTAGCCACGGGGTCTATTCCAGGTTATTGGGTGAAGAAAAGAAGGCAACGGTTCATGGCCCAAGTGAAACAATATATTTGGGATGAACCGGACTTGTTCAAGATTGGTTCGGATCAAGTGATAAGGAGGTGTATTCCCGATTCCGAGGTGTTGGAGGTTTTAACTCATGCACATGCATCGGCGTGTGGAGGACATTTTAGCGATCAGAAAACGGGCTACCGGGTGCTTCAATCTGGGTTTTATTGGCCCACCATTTTCAAAGATGCAAGTGAGTATGCCGACATTTTTTAAATTGCCAAAAGATGGTAGTATCTCAAAAAGGGATGAAATGCCATTGCAACCAATTTTGGTGTTAGAGATTTTTGATGTTTGGGGCATTAACTTCATGGACTCATTTCCAAACTCAAATGGATTATTATATATTTTGGTTGCGGTCGATTATGTGTCTAAGTTGGTGAAAGCGGTTGCAACAAGAACTAATGACCATTCGGTGGTTTGCAAATTTGTTCAGGCAAACATCTTTGCTCGTTTTGGTATCCCGCGGGATATTATTAGTGATGGTGGGTTGCACTTCAAGAACTTTAATTTTGGAAAACTCTTAAAAACGGTGCAATGTGAGTAACCGAATTGCTACTCCTTATCATCCACAAATGAGTGGACAAGTTGAAGTGTCCAACAGACAAATTAAAGAAATTTTGATGAAGACGGTGCGGGTCGATAGGAAGGATTGGCCATCCAAGTTAGATGATGCGTTGTGGGAATATCAGACCGCCTACAAAACTCCAATTGGTACAACTCCTTATCGGTTAGTATATGGGAAGGGGTGTCATTTACCAATGGAGTTGGCACATCGAGCATTTTGGGCGATACAAAATGTGAACGCGGATTATAAGGAAGCGGGCGAATTGAGAAAGTTGAAATTGAATGAGATTGAGGAGATTCGGGATGAAGCATATGAATGTGCTTCCGCATATAAAGACAAACAAAAAAGGTCCGTGATGCGAAGTTAAGAAAAAGAACTTTTGAAGTGGGTCAAAAGGCGTGGTTGTACAATTCAAGGTTAAAGTTGTTTCCAGGTGAGCTAAAAAGTAAATGGATGGGACCATATATTATCACAAGTAGGGGGTCCAAAATACCCGAACCCGATTAACCCGATCTGACCGGAACCCGAATAAGCTAATTATGGTTGGTTAAAGTTGGGTCAAAAAGTATTAATCGGGTTATTCTGGTGGACCCGAATAACCCGAATTGTTAATAGGGTCGGGTTTCGGGTTCATTTTTGAAAAATAATCGGGTCTCGGGTTAACCCGAATAACCCGATTAGTTATGATAGTTTTCTTCAAATATAATAATGAAAATGTGAAATTAACACTAAAAAGTCAATACTGAAAGTTTTATAAAGGAGTTAATTATTTTGCTTGTTCATGAACCGTTAGACTAGAAATTTTTTTAAAATAAACGCTACGAACATGAACAAATGTTTCAGTCGTTCATCTATGTTCGTGAACACTCGTTTATGATCGTTCATTTAAGTTTGTTTACGATTTTTCTTGTTCTTTTACATATTAATAAAAAAAATATTAAATATTATTTGCATTTAGAAATTATATCACCATAATATGTTTATATTTTTTTACTTGTGTTCATTTAAAAGTGTTCATTTCTGTTCGTTTATGTATGTTTGTTTCGTTAACGTATGTACATGTTCAGTCATGTTCATTTATCTTTGTTTAATTGTGTTCATTTATGTTCGTGAACTGTTCGATTAGATTTTAAATGAAGGATCATAAAAAAACACGAACATGTTAATTTTTAACTAACGAACAAGAACATAAAATATTTGTTCGATTAAGTGTTTGTGATCGTATTCTTTTAAAGTTAAACGAACGAACACGGGCATGCCTTCGTGCATATCCGCCCGGTTCGTTTACAAGCCTATATGAAATTATTAGATAATTACTTATTAAAGAAATTGAAAATTGAGAGGAATGAGAAATTATGCAACCCATGAGTTATAAGCATAAAAAATCAACTTAAAATTATAAAGTAACATGGTCAACCCGATTAACCCGACTAACCCGACCCGTCCAACCCGAAACCCGAATAACCCGAACCCAACTAACACGAACCTTAATAGGGAAAGGTTTCGGGTTAGATATATTTTTTAAGAAAAACGCGACTAACCCGACCCGATTAACCCAAAACCCGGTTGACCCGATTAACACACCTAATCACAAGAGTGGGTCGGTTTGGTGATGCGGAGATAGAAGATGTTAAAGACCAAACGAAACAAGTGGTGAATGGCCAAAGACTTAAACCTTATTTGGAAGGAAAGGACATCAATATGCTCGTGTGGATAAAGTGAGTTCATCAGATGAGGAAACAAATTAAGAGGCCAAGGTATGTTGTATATTTTAGTATAGGTTAATTTAGTTTTTATTAAATTTGGTTTTAAAAATTACCATTCTCGTCTTGAAGTAAGTTCGACTCAAGTGTGGGGAAATTTTAACAAATTTATTTACCATGTTGGGGATAACTCGGATTTTTCAAGGGGGTAATTTTGGTTTTTGTAGTTTTTATAATGTTTTTACTTAAAAAAATTGAAAATTTGCAGGTCTTACCGTAGCTTACGGTGTAACCGTAAGCTACGGTGGAGAGTAAAACTTTATGCTGGCTTTTAACTGCCTTATGGTGGGAATTTTTGATCCAAGGCCACCGTAAGCTACGATGGCTACCGTAGCTTACGGTGGGCCCTAGAGCTGGGCGACGAGTTTTTTTCTAAAAAAAATTATTTTTACATTTAATCTATACCACATACGGATTTCCCTTCTTTTTCACCACACATTTTACCATCTTCTTCCTCATCTTCTCCAAACCTTAAAACCCTAAACTTCCACTTCAAACTATCATAACTCTCTCATCCCTTAAACAAATCAATCGATTTTTGGGTCTATTTTGGCTAGAATTTCACAAGGGTTTTAATTGTATCATTAGTTTTGAATGAATCTCTTGTTTTCCTAGTCGATTTTGGAAAATTGAGTCCGAAAATTTGTGGATTTTGGTTTATTTTGAAGCTTTCTTCATCTTCATCTTCATCCTCTACAACACCAAGGTATGTAATTTATTTTCATTCTTGATGGTGTATTGCAATGAAATTGTAAGTTGTTCATAATTGTTTCTATATCCACCCTTACTTTAATTGTTGAATAATATGAATAATGAGTTTGAATGGCTTATGGATTGAAGATGAATAGTATGAATGGAAACAGAATTATGGGCAAATTGTTGGTCATATAGTGGACACAATGCTAAAATTTTTTGAAAAATTGAATATGTATCTAATTGGCATCTTCAATCATAATGTTAAGCAAGTGTGGGGATGTTTAAGGTTAAAAAGTGAATAACTTGCTCTTTTGTTGTTGTTTGTTGTGTTCATAATGGGTCGAAAACGAAAGGAACCGGTTGGGTCTTCAAGCAATCCTGCAGAACAACCAAAAAGAAGAAGATTAGTACTTCAAGCAGATATGGAAGAAGAAGAAGAAGAAGAATAAGATCAAAGAGGTGAAAAGCCATTCTGGAACTCGGGGTCTTTGGCAGATCAACCCCGAGAATGGCAAGCGGAACTGTTTCATGAACAAATGAACTCATTAATGCAGCGAAAAGAAGCATTTATTTGTGAAAAAGAAGTGAGGGGAGTAGATTTTGGTCCTTTTGGGGTCACTGATAAGTTCCGAGCGTTGGGTTGGGAAGCGGCCTTGAAGTGTTGGGATAAGAAGTCAACCAACTTATTTGATACAGAGATACAAGAATGGGTGGCTACCTTAAGACGGGTTACAGGTAATCATCCATCAAAGAATAAGTTAAATGGTACTGTGAACGGGATTGAGGTGGAAATGTCATTCGATAGTTTGAGACGGGTGGCGAGATTTGATAGTAAGACGAACAACCGGTATACATGCCCAGATTTGAACGAGTTGTATTTGGCACCGGAGAAGCACCCAATGTGGAACACCATGTTGGATTATCTATTTTTGCCCGGGACATACTCCGGAAAGCTGTACCGAAAAAATTTGAGGATGGAAGCAAAGTTGGTGTTGATGATAAGCATCCATAATATCATTCCACATCAAGGTGATAAGGTCGAGGTACGGTATCTTGAAGTACCAATTTTATACATGTTGTTACATGGATCACCGCTTATTCCATAATATTTCTTGGTAATGAGTAATATATGGATAAGCCAAAACAGTGTGGATCGGAAAATCATACCTCACTGTCGATTGATCACGGCATTGTTAAAGAATTATGGGGAAATTGGTGAAGGTGATAAGGGTTCTTACAAAAAGTTCAAACTATTAGACATTAAACATTTGGGGTCTGGTTGGGTATACTCACAATCCAAATGGTACCATAAGTTGAAAATGGATGGAAGGAGATGGAGAGTATTGAAAGATGATGCAAGACCATTGAATGCGGGTGAAGACGATGACCTAGAAAGTGAAGATGAAGTAAGTGGTGATGATGCTTATCAAGATTATCCCAATGTAACTCACTTGGATGCGGATCAAGCGGGACCGAGTAAGGATGGAAGGCAATCGGGTATGTAGTCGAGTTATGTGGGAGTGCGTTTGATTATGCACAAACGCCATATGATTCAACTTGAGCCTATCAAGGGACTATGCAAGAGGTGGTAGACCGACAAAGACCACCTACGTTTGGGAATTGGTCCGAATCTTCCCAAACCAAATTTGATCAACAAACTTTCATGGGTGCAGGTATGGAAATGGCGTTAAAGCAAAATTATGATCGCCAAGAGGAATGGAACAGGACTCATGCTTATGCCTTTGAGAACGAGATGAACAACCGGTATATTGATTATCAATATAGACGGATGCACGATGCGTGGCATGCGGGGCAACCAGTTGTGGCGGATCCACCATTTGTGGACTACACTAGTTTGCCACCATATGATGGTAGTGTGTCATACCCGACGCCACCTGTAACATTCGTTACTTTCCAAACCCGAAAATTCAACCCATTTTAAATTTTCGATTTTTGTTCATATATATATTATATATATAAATATATTAATTAATTTTCGTTTCGTTTATCTTATGTGACATTCGTCGTTTTTATACATTTGTATTCGTTAAATAGACATATTTATTGTTTCAACGTATTATTGTCATTTGCTTACCATGAATATAACATTTCCGATGGTCTATGTTATTATCCGTTCATTACTAGTCTTTTTGTTCAAATAACGAATCTTCGATATTTAATGTCAATATTTAAACGAGTCTCAAACGAGCCGGGTATAATATAAAAATAATCCATAACATTTTATTACATTTATATGATATCTAAAAGTATAAGGTTCAAATGGTAATTACAGTTTATTAATGTTTTAAGACAGAATTACAAATTTTGTCCTTTAAAATAAGACGAATTACGGTTCGTGTCCTTTTCTAAATTTCCTTGCAGGCGGTTTACTTTAAACTTTTTTTTCCTACAAGTTTTGTCCAGCCACCACCATCAATTCCCCCTTTTATCCAGCCACCACCAGTCCACCCTACCCTCTTCTTCCCTTGCACCACCATTAACCACTCCGCCGTCAATCTAACACACACAAACCCTAACTACCACAGCCTGCTACCTTCCGATGGCCATGTTCCAATTATATGTTTGCCTAAACAACAGTTTCTCACTCATAGCCACCGTCTCACCCTTCATCTCCACGTCTCCTCCCTGCATCGTTGCCACCGTCTTCCACCTCCACCCATCTCCATTACCCGGAAACCACCACCACATCTTGTCCTTCATCAGATCTGTCTTCGAAACCAAAATCATGGTTGCTATCAGCAAGGGGCGTTGATTGTAAGCCCGAATTGGTCCACCATTATTTGACTGCAAGTGACGGCGGGGCTGCTGTTATAAAAGAAATACACTCTGATTAGGTTTTTGGCAACGATTATTAGGGTTCAATTATGGCCCTAGCGGCGCCGGTGGGTTTCCGACAGCGGATACGGATGTTGCAGTGGTTGTAAACTCCGGCGAAGCACCGGAACTCAACATCTCCGGCGACGCTAGAATGGTTCAAGGCAGTGGTGGTGTTGGCCATGATTTGAAACTAAGATATGACAAGTAATCGGGGGAATTTAAGAAATTGATGATTGTAGTGATGGGTTGTGTTTCAATGGTTGAGGGAGATGAAAAGGGAGAGAGAGAGAGTGAGTATAAACTTTTTGTAGGTGTAGATGAAAGGACAAAACTACCCTCACATGCGCCTCACGTGATGGGATTTAACTGACTTTTTCTAACCCAGTTAGCGTAAAGGACAAAACTTGTAGGAAAAAAAAGTTTAAGGTACACCGCCTGCAAGGAAACTTAGAAAAGGACACGAACCGTAATTCGTCTTATTTTAAAGGACAAAATTTGTAATTCTGGCATGTTTTAAATATAAAATGAATGTTGAGGGGTTATAAGTGTAAATATGAAATTAATATATAAAATAAACAATAACAGAACAGTAGCCCCTCGTCCCCTTTGTTTTTCCGACGCAAGTCCGGTCGCCGGAATTCCGGCGCTAGCAACCACTAATATACGCGTATACACATCGTTTCATTCCGTTAATCCCACCAAACGACGTCTCCACAACTCCTAAACATTATTATGTAAATTAATTCACCATTTACGAACCAATTAACTTGTATTAATCACCAAACCGATCGTATTATAATTAAAACACTAATAACTCAAACTAATCACTAATCAATCCAAACGAACATATAAATAGAACGATAACCTCCTCCTAAACGTTTTTCGAATATAACATTTCACAAACCAACTGATTTTAACCTCGAAATCGTTCTTAGTATTTCGGTTCCGGTCAAGCTCCGACCACCATCTTTCCGGCTCTATCCGAGGTAATTTTTACATGTTTTTGATTCGTTTTAACCCGACAAACAAAACCCCTAACATTAATTTAACAAACATGGATCAGATTTGAAGAATTCAATCTAGGGTTTTTGTGAGGAAGAAGATGAACAAGAGAATATGTTTTTAAATAATAATTTCCATCTTATAACAACAAAACTGATTTGGTCTAGTGGTTGTGTATGTTTTATGTGGTCATGAAGACCCGGTTTCGAACCCGGGTCACTGCAGATCCAGTTTGAATTTTTTTTACAAATCACTTTAATAGTTTAATAAATCAAATATATGTTTATAAATTTTTATAAAATAACTAAAATCATTTTTATAGTTAAATAAAAGGTGTTTTAGGTTTCTTTTAACATTTTGATCCAAGAATCCAACTTTTACAAACCCGAACCCTTTATTAAAACTCGGAAAATATATAAATATATATATATATATATATATATGTATATATATAATATAATATCGTTATAACTTTATAGAAAACTAAATCGTCAAATGTTATACTAAAATATACCTATAACGCTAAAACCCCGTAAACATTATTATATACAAATTTAATAGTAAACTCATAAATAACATTATAATATCCGACTCCATAATAAAATGTACATTCAACACTTTTAAAACCCGACAACCCGATTAATCTATTTTTTTATAAGTCGTTAGTTAATATTGATTTTGTACTTTTAATTCTAGTTTGTGAAGTTCAATTGCTTCTGTTTTATTTACGCACTTCCAGTTTTATTGCAAGTTTGTCTTCAACTTCAAGGTGAGTTTCTCACACCCCCCCTATTTACCCTTTTAGCTATTTTGGGGGTAGCATATATATCCTATCAACAATTCAATTTCGTTTATTTATTATCTACAAACTACAATTCGTTACATGGACTTGTGTGTTTACTTTCTTACTTGCTCAAAGATTACGTGCTCATGGTTTTCTCATTAAGTATGATCATACCCCACCCCCCACCCCTATGCACTCAGGACCTCGATCTTATGAGTGGAATAGGGACCCCCGATCCGAGTATGTTGGTTTTTACCAACAGAAAAGACACTTACTTGCGCTATTATCCGAGTACGTTGGTGCGCAATCCAAACTTGTGTGAACTCACCAACTATTCAATTAGTTAACTTTATTTTATATATATGCTACAGGTACTTTCATTAGAGGATGAAGTGACGAAGATACTAGTAGTTAGGTTATTTAAATAATAAACAAGAAGATGTTTGTTTTGTTCCTTCTTCTTTTTGTTTGTTCATTTGATAAATTTGTGTACTTGATGCTTTTGAATGAATTAAGGATAATCTTGTCACTTAATAGTGCCACATGTGTTTTGAGCAATCTGTACGTCACACTCCGGCGTTTCCGCTTTAGTCGGGGTGTTACACCACCATTGCATCACTCTATGTGGGTGGATCTCAAACAAGGCTCAAGTCAAGGTGCCTCGCAACAACAAGGAGGCGAACAAGGTGGTGATGCGCACATTTGGATTCGGTGAATTTTCGGATGTGATGACATCTATATTTGGGCCAGCTCGGCCACGTTACTCCTAATCAGGTGCTTTCTTGTCTCAGCTTGTATATTGGTGAATATTTCTTTTTGCATTTTTTTGTTTGGGTGGTAGGGTGGTGTATGTTTGATATTGATTAAAGGGTTTGGTGCGATGGGGGTATGATCTAAAAAAATAAAAATAAATAATAATAAAAATATAATAATAATTTTGCGCCAATTGGAGTTTGCCTTTTGAAATAATGTGTGATGCAAATGACTATGCGGTCGGGGATGTTTTGGGTCAGCGGGTTGACCAGAAACCCATTGCCATATAGTATGCGAGTAAAACTCTCTCGGATGCTCAATTAAATTACAACAACTGAGAAAGAGTTACTAGCAATAGTATATGCTCTAGATAAATTCAGGTCATATATTTGGGTAGTAAAGTAATTATCTACTCTGACCACTCTGCAGTTAGGTACCTCATGGACAAAAAGGATGCAAAACCGAGGCTTATCAGATGGGTTTTGCTGCTGCAGGAATTCGATCTAGAGATTCGACACAGGAAAGGGAGTGAAAATGTAGTTGCATACCATTTGTCCCGGATTATGGTTGAAGATGGGAACACATACATGCCCATTAACGAGTCCTTCCCAGATGAGAACATCTTAGCAGTCTCGCAAAATCCCTGGTATGCTCATATTGTTAATTATGAAGTTGCAAGTGATATCCCAGAGCACTGGCCAAAGAGGAAGAAGAAGCAATTGATATCCCAAGCAAAATAGTACATTTGGGATGATTGGTGCAGATCAGATGATCAGAAGATGCATACTCGAGGAGGATGTCAGATCAGTGTTGGAACATGCACATTCGTCTGCGTGTGGTGGTCATTTTAGTGGCTAGAAAACTGCTCGAAAAGTCCTAACGAGTGGTTTCTTTTGGCCATCAGTGTTTAAGGATGCTCACGAGTTCGCGACACACTGTTTAAAGTGTCAACAACTCGGGAGCATGTCTAAGAGGGATGAGATGCCCTTGAACCCGATCCTAGTAGTTGATATTTTTTATGTTTGAGGGATCGATTTCATGGGCCCATTCCCGAACTTGCACAGTAATTTGTACATCCTAGTGCCCATCTACTACGTTTCTAAATGGGTTGAGGCGATAGCCACTAGGACAAATGATCACATAGTCGTTTGCAATTTCGTTCAAAGTAACATATTTTCTAGATTTAGAGTCCCCCGAACCATCATAAGTGATGGGGGATCTCATTTTAAGAACTTTAAATTCGGGAAATTGCTTAAACGATATGGTGTTGATCATAGGATTGCAAATCCGTAGCATCCACAAACGAGTGGACAAGTTGAGGTTTCCATTAGGTAAATCAACCAGATTTTACAGAAAACCGTTCGGACAGACCGAAAGGATTGGTCAACCAAGTTGACCGATGATTTATGGGCCTACCGAACTGCTTATAAAACGCCAATTGGAACCACTCCTTATAGACTTGTGTATGGAAAGGATTGCCATTTACCGGTTGAAATTGCACAAAGAGTGTTTTGGGCTACTAAACAGGTTAACATGGATTATGATGATGCAGGTAAAGCAAGAAAGTTAGCTTTGTGCGAGATTGAGGAGTTACAGGACGAGGCATACAATTGTGCATCTTCTTACAAGGAAAAGATGAAGAAGTTTCATGATGCCAATATCCAGTTGAAGAATTTTGAAGTTGGCCTAAAGGTTTGGTTATACAACACAAGGATGAAGCTCTTCCTGGTATGTTGAAAAGTAAGTGGACGGGCCCATATTCGGTTGTTAGAGTTGGAAATCATGGTCAGTACGAGATTGAGGACTTTGATGATCATGTGAGGCAAGTGGTGAATGGCTATAGATTGAAGCCATATTTGGAGATGAAAGATATACACGAGAGGGACAAGGAATCGGTGAGTTTCATTGTGACTTCACCGGTTTATGAAGACAATTGAGTTCGAGGCACTGTCGAGCTGTAGACTTTAAATTCAGCGCTTACGGGAGACAACCCGGGATTGGTAAGTGTCTATCCAGTTTTGTTTTCATTTTGTTGAGTCTTGTACTTATTGTCGTCTCGAGATTTGTACAGCAAACACCACGTGTGGGGAAGCTTGTTGAAGAGTTGGAGGTTCAAGAAGTTCGGTAAGCGTTTGATCAATAACACATCTTTCCAGGTACATAAAGTGTGTTTTGAGCTCGGAAACGTGTTCAGGGTGATGTCGGGATGCCGAAAAGTGGTCGGGTCGGAAAATGATCAGACCCGTTATCGCAAAAAAAAAAAAAAAAAAATCTGTTAACACGGCCCATCGCGATACGCGATGGGCTTGTTATCAACTCCATCGCGTATCGCGATGGAGGAAGGCATCAAGCGTCAGTGACGTCATCGCGATACGCGATGACGTCACTAACCACCCCATCTCGCGATGGGGTTAAACCCTAATTGAAATTCATTTGGGTGGCGATACGCGATCGCCACCCATTTGACCCATCCCGTATCGCGATGGGTCGTTAATAACCCGAAATGTTTTTATATAACCGCCTCTTCTTCTTCTTCTTCTTCTTTTTCCTTCTTCTTTCTTCTTCTTTCTTCTTTCTTCTTCTCTTCATCTTCTTCTCCGGCGATCTCCGGCAACCTTACCCACTACCTGCCACCACCACTACTCACCAAAGCCGTCTCCATTACCCACTACCCACCACACCCTACCGCTATCGTCCACTCATCACCACCACTACCATCTCCGACCACCGTACACCATCCAGCCACCACCGTACCCTCACCACCATCCATCACAGTCATCACCATCGCCATCCGTCCACCTCCCTACCCTGTCACAAACCACCACCACCACCGTCACCCCCGTCAGTCACCACACAACCATCCTCACCAACACTCTAGCCACCATGGTACACCACTGTACACCACCCATCCACCACCTCTGTCACCACCACCGTCATCTAACCACCATCCACGCTTACCACCGTCCACTATTACCACCATAGACCGCCGCAACTTCTTATTGTTAATTCGTATCCGTATTCCAACATTGAGTTAATTTTTAATTTAATTTATTATTTAGTCGAGGTTATAATCAAAAGTGCGGGTACGGATTTGTGAGTTCGGGATAGTTTGTTCGTTTAGATGATTTGAAACTTTTTTTAGTTGCCGGGTTTGTTGGGTAGTCGTTTAGTTTGCTATTTGGTTGCCGGGTTGGTTTGGTTTGGTTATTAGTTTAATTAACGTGGGTGTTCGGTTTAGTTAAACAGGTGACAAGTCGGGTTTTGAAGTTCATTTATTAGGAATCATTATTTTATTATTAAATAAATGATAGTGACGTCGATATGGAACGTTTATTTTGAACTTAACTTATTAATATTTTATTTTTCAAACCCGATTTGTCACACGTTTCTTTGTTGCCGACAGTTTATTTGTTAGTTGCACGTTATTCGAGACAGTCTGTCAGTTCGTTTAGTTTGTTCAAGTCAGTTTGTGTTTGTGTCGGTCTGTTAAGTATCAAGTCGAGTCTCTTTGTCAGTTTGTTAATCGAGTGTGGGGACGTGTGTAGTTGGATATGAATTGAAAATTGACTGTACCGCCCGTACTCAATCTCCATTCGGTCGGGACAATCTGGTTTTTAGATTTACGTGCAGGGAGTCCCCGAATTTTTCATCTTTATTTATTTGTTATTTTATAATTTTATTATTATTTTATGATGTGGAACGACCGTGACCGAAATGCTATACGGTCGTCGCTACAATCACTGTTGACATATTTAACTTGAATGTCTGACTTTGCATATATGTTTGATCGTGCTGCTGGGCGCAAGAGACATAGGGGTGAGCCCCGCCCCATTCAGCAGCACATCCCTCGCACTATACAGTACGATGGTCAGGAGTTGCCGATCACTCCTGACATCGATCCAGAGGAGATTATGGGAGATGGACGCCGCACGCAGTACCAGGTGCTCAGATTTAGGATCACTTCTGAGGAGTACACCAGGTTCATGCGCATTAGAGGTATGCAGCTCCTTGGCTTGAGGACGTTTGATTGGGTTTTACTGGGTATATTGGGGGGCAGAGACCAGGCTCCGGGGATGATTTCAGATCGGTGGCTACGAGTGCTCGAGTGTGACTCGATTTCATACGTCGAGCTCACACTCGAGTTTTACTCCACATTCTGATTTTCGGCAACCGATTTTGACGAGCCGCATGTCGTGTCGTTCTCACTCGGACGACACGTGTATGAGATGTTGGTTCCAAATTTCATTTTCGCTACTAGCTTTTACACGCGGGAGGAAGTTTATACTCCCGCGTTTTTGCAGAGTGTCCGTGGTTACACGATGCACTCCCAGGCGGACCGATAGTTGTGGCTCACTGAGGCTCAGTTTTGGGGACAGATTGCGGACGGGGCCCACTCGAGCTCTGTATTGGTGTCTTCCATGAGGGACCCCGTCCATCGCTATATACATCGTATAGTTGCTTACACTATCGCTGGCCGCCATTCGGGCCGCGACAAGTGTAGCAACTTCGATCTGTTGTGCCTCCTGTCTATCATCACTGGCAGGGAGGCCAACATTGCGATTCTGCTCCTCACATCTTTTGGTAGAGGTCGGAATCTATAGGGGGCGTCGGCCCAGCTAGCATTGGGGTCGTATATCACCAGGATTTCATAAAGCCTGGGAGTTTTTGACAGATATCCGGACGGGTACTTCACCCCAGGACCGGCTACGGTGACGTTTGGATTGGCGGATGCTCGGAGAGCCAGGATTTGTGAGATGCACGATCCACCCATGCTCATCCCGATACGAGAGGGACCACATGTACCGCCAGCAGAGGGTAGTGCATCTGACGTGGCCATGCAGAGGGGGATCCCTACTTATCGTCAGCACGTTCTGATCCCTCGCATGATGCGGCTGTAGCATCAGTAGCCGCAACAGCCAGTCACACTCGAGACGATCTTTCAGCAGCAACAGCAGATATTGTAGGAGGTTCGGGCCGTGAGGGAGGAGGCTCGAGCCCATAGACAGGAGACGCGGGCTCACCTGGCTCGTCATGATGATTACTTTCGTATGTTATTTGTTGCTTCGCAAGTACCGCTCCCACCTTCATTGACTATTATAGTGTAGCAGCCGGTGGACCCGCAGGATGATGTTGATGATACTCCACATGCATAGTAGATTTTTGGTTACCCTTTTTCTTTTGCTTGTATTTTTTTTTATTCTCATGGTTTGTATTTAATATTATTATTATTTTGGGAATATTGTATGGGGAACTGGTTGGGCGTATATGTATATATATCTTTTGATATCTGCTGTGTTTGATTTATTTGTATATTATGTTGTAACCGAACTTTGTGGGTGTTGTTCACTATAAACCCTCACTAGACCCCACTCGTCCCGGGAGGTTTAAAGGGATTGTTGCATACGCTAAATGCAATCGTGATTCCTACGAAAGTGAGTTAGGTCTTTTAACATTTGTAACTTGTTTAACACAATTTATTATGAAACAACTTAATTCGGCTCGGTAATTGTTTTAATAAAATTAACAAAAAATCATATTTTCATAACTCTTAAAAGACCTATGTCTTACACTTGTGAGAAGATTGCTTCTACAAGTCTTGAGATTTTTCAGGTTCGGTTGTCAGTTGGTACTTGATCGAGATGAGGGTATACGAGTGTTTATGAGAGTTCGTGAGCCGACTGGTCTTTTTCCAGTCTCATTGATATCAGGTGATTTCAGTTTCATAATTTATTTTGTATTATTCGTTTGAATGTTAAAAGTGTAATTGTATAATTGCTAGTAGAGCCATCACATTTGAGCCCCAGGTTTTTAAATTGCTTAACAGTCAAAAAGTCAATTTTAACCCCGTCCCTCAAATGTTCTTTAATTGCTTAAATATTTTAACATTGAGGACAATGTAAACCTCAAGTGTGGAGATGGGGGGAATTTGAAAATTTTAGCCCGATAGTACCCCGAAGAGTGTCTAGAAACCAAAGTTGTTAATTGTTAATTATTGCCTTTAATGCCAAGTTATAGGTACTAGTCATGGTTGGTTTTTCAGCTTCTCAATAGTCTTACTCACAAATGTTTTCATAACGAGAAGTTGAAAATAGGGTCGTTTAGGCGGGGATAACGAGTCACGGGGACAGGTACACATGTTTATATCGGCAACCTAATTCCTCCGGTACGTCTATGAGTTGACCACATATATATAATACATAGTACACACATGTCATTTGAGTGCTTTCATCGAGAGTGATTTGATTATCTCATGGATCGGGATCGTAGTTGGCATAAATGCAAAAGTGATAAAAGAAATTAGGTTAAGCCTCGTATGGATGAGTGAGGGTGTGGGTACTGGGGGTTGGGCCTCAAACATTATACATATGAGCGTGGGTAATGTGAGGGGCGGAGGGTTGGTTCACTTAGAAAATATTTCTTGGACCTATTATTTCATTTGATTAACCCCGATGTTATATTACGATACGATCCGGCTTAAAAGGTTTCTTTGTATTTGTATTTATTTTTGTATTTGTATTTGTCCTGTATTAAGCATCACGTTTATCATGTTAAAAAAAATAGCAAAAAGCCAAAAAGATGTCTGTTTATATTCAGTTACGTAATTAGTAGTTCGTTTGTCTATAAAAAAATAATAAATAAATATATAAATAATGAAATCAGTGTTTATGTTATTATTGTTTATTTAGTTGATTTGTAATAAATCGGGTCGGATCGTTTGAGCTACTTGAAAATTTCCCTTCCATACCCTTACACCTAGCCCCGTTACAACCCGTTTTAAGTCCTTTTGATTTGCATTTGTGTCAAAGCAGTAGCATGGATGGACAGTTATTTGTACTGGGTACTGAGAGCAGAGTGATACTAGCACATCTTTTGCTAGTCCAGATATTAAACCGAGAGGAGAGTTGTTATATTACGAGGGGTATGAGCATATGTGCCTTAACCGGAAACAAAGTACACACGTCTGGGGGTGGCTCTATTGTTTTTTTATTATATACTAGCATTTAGCACCCCCCGCGGTGCGGGAAGAAGCGTGACTTTTGGTTAACACTGGGAAAATTTGTTGTTGAAGTAGTAAACCAATTTCGAATGACCAATTGAGTTGTCAATCCACCATAAATGAACCAATCGACACCAACTTTGAAAACAAAGTATTCACAGTAAATTAAAACAATTTGATGTGACTATTTAGTTTAAAACACTTGAAAGAAATGGACCAAATCACACTATCATGGTAAATAACCTTTAATCCAAAGAGTTAGGTGGGGTTTGTTTGGATCTTTAAAGGCATACAAAGACATGATAAATGCAGGTGTAGGAAATCCACATTGTGACCCGTGACGACTTGCTATTGATTCCTAGACCGGATGCAAGCCAAATTTTCGATTCCCTTGTCCTTCCACTATGATCGCGTGCATTCCTGATTCCATCAATGGAACATAATGGAGCCGAGCAGACATTGATTGCATAGTGCCTGAAAGAAAATGATAAAATATAAAAGGTACTAAACACAATTGATAAAAGAAAATTAAATAATCTTGAGGAAATAAAGACCGACATGCATTTGTAGGAATTTTGGTTATAGTGCAGGCTTCACAACCTCCTTTAGAATAAACCTGCATTTTAAGGAAATTGGAGCAAATGTTAGTTGGTGACTCGAGTAATAAGTAGCAACTTTTTAAATATTT
Organism: Bidens hawaiensis; assembly: GCF_021521415.1. NCBI lineage: Eukaryota > Viridiplantae > Streptophyta > Magnoliopsida > Asterales > Asteraceae > Bidens > Bidens hawaiensis. The sequence continues at coordinate 19,712 of NW_027502850.1, forward strand.
TCATGCATACCTACGCTGTCCATTTTTTGTCGACTAATAAACTTGGATACTTGTGAAACGGTGGGCTAAGAGCCTAAGACAATGAATACAAATGATTCCATTTGCCTACAACAAATAATGGGTCTGGGAGTTTTTGCATGTTCAAATCTTTATTTTACAGAATCACATTCTTCATTTTAAAGGGCAAACTCAATAAGTAAATAAGAAATATATCCAAACTTAACACAAACCACATTTAGAGCCATGTGCCGACCCCGCCTTTTATCCATGAATTCACCGGCTGCTTATCGATGTATAAAGGCGAGACCAAACAAAATCACATTAACTGCAAACCACATCCAAAGACGTGCATACCAGTTTCAAACATAAATTAAGAAATAACAAATCTTTCTTAGAAAAAAGTCAACTTACGTCGTTAATTACTTGGTGATAAACAGTGACTGCACCCCATGAACAAAACCACATTTGGATGGCGAATGCATTTCATTAAAGAAACTATCCAACAAAAAATTAAAACATCAAATTCATAACACAATCATAATAATGAGAAAATGCACCTGTTGGTAATTGATCTACGTAGATTAAGCCTGTAGCCAAAGCTCATGTGTGGGAAGATTAACACGGGCAACAACTCCGAGTCCCCTGAATACACACAAATCACAATATAAGAAATGAGTTTCAATTATTTATAATAATAAATATTGTTTCTAATTAATAAAAAGATAAAATTCCAAACATTAAACTTCAAGGGCATAGTTATTTGCAGAAGTAATATCGTCATTAACCCTCTCCTTGGTTCCAATTTTATTAATGATATTTTGCTTGTCATAACTATGGCTTCACTTGGTTACGTTTGTTTGTATATACATGAATACATGAAAACATTGTATTATATTCTTAGTTACCTTCTTTGTATATGGAACTCTAGTTCCTTGTTCATAAAGATGATCTGCAATATGTACTAAATTAATATGTTGGTAAAGTCAACATAAAGTAATAAGTATTCAAAAGCATAGAAGACTCACCTTTTCTATTGCCTTTAAGTTGCATATGCGAATATGTGTTCCATCTTATCATTCAGTCTTTAGTCTTTAAAGGTCCTTGTTTGCTCTTGAATACTCGGTTGGTGACCGGTTACCTTTATTCGAAATGAAAAAAAAATAGAAATCCCGATAAGTGATACTAATGTAAAAACTCAATAATTGGAAGCTTCTTACGGTCCATCTATAGTCCATCCAAAAATCGTATCTTAAATGTCTGAAATCATCAAGAATCAATAAGGATTTGACTTTTGAGTTTTGATGCGTCAACTTATGCAGCTAAAATTCAAAAACAGAAATTAGGGTTCATACTATGAAAAGAGGAACCTGGAAGTAGGTCATGCTTTCTACCTGTCGCTTGTACCTGGAAGATGGTAACGTGAGACAACCAGCCCGCCGACACGACACCACCGCCACCTAAACCAAAAAGTCACCAGCCTATGGTTTACAAAACCCAAACCCGGCAACAGAAGAATCAGAGCCACCTTCATACCCCCGCCACGACGGTACACCACCGGTGACTGGTGATTTCTCAAGCAATAGAGAGAAAGAATCCTGTGACGGTGGTTCTTGGCCGACGGAGATGTCTTTTTCCGATTCCATACATCGGCGGTTGTTCGTCACCGGGAATAGAGAGAGCTAACGTCTAGTGGTGGTAATTATGAGAGAGACTCAGAGACCTAGAAACCATAAAAGGAAAATAAGACAGCTGTGATTGAAATAGGCAGGTGTCATCACACGTGTAGCACTTAAAACCTTTGGGACATTGCAAAGAGATGTACAACAAAATATGAAGAAGCTACAACTTAGTACTAATAGTACACACTACAACCTTTGAAGCCTGGTACAACTTGAGCTTCACATGGTATAACCTATGATGTAACAGAAAGTTTCAAATTGTAATATATATAGTCATTGAACCTTATTTATGGGATGCCAATCTAGAAAGTGTCAATCTGGGAAACTGGGCATGACCTTAAACCTTACTAGTATTAATGGCGATAATTTATATACCTATGATAGAGGTTGATGTTTGCTTTAGAGTTGGCTTGAGGGCAAGCTAAAGATAAGTGTGGGAATGTGATGGTTGGTTAATTTGTATATGCTTTAGTTCGTTTATTTCTTAGTTTTAATCGTTTATTGTAGGAACTTCGATACTTCATACATGTATTAGTGTATTTCAGGTCACAGGCGTTAAAGTACTTAATTTGGACCTGGCGATGCATGTATTGAGGGACATCCAGCACGCATAACGAGAAGACAAAAGGCATTTGCCGGTGACATGTCCCATCGCGGTACGCGATGGGCATGCTTAGAGACCCATCGGTATCGCGATGGGTGTTTAATAATGAGTTGACCAAAGGGTCCATCGCGATACGCGATGGACCAGTGAAGACCCCATCGCATGTGCAAACGGGCTGTTAGGGTTTAATATTAAAATTTCATCATGGACGACCCTATCTTCGTTTTTATCAAAGGTGGCAATTTTCAGAGCTTGGAGGTAGTGATTCCATCCTTCCAGATCATTCCAAGTTCATATACATTCTTCATATCATCATTATTGACGATTCCACGATGCCGAGGCTCGGTTAATCTCCTAGAATCTCACCCGCGAATATATAGTTTGTAACCTTTTCAGTTTTCTCATGTGATTAAGAACACTTATGTATAATTGTTTATGGTTGATATATGATTATTGATGTTTGGTATTTCTGTGTGTTCAATCAGTTTAGGTTTACGTTGATCTGAACGATTCGTTACCAGTTGCTATAATAACTGATCATATGACTGTTTGATTAGATTGAATACGATAAAACATATAATTTCCCTTAACTGAGTCACACTGGCAGGGACTGTTCGATAACCAATATCGTGTGTAAAGCGATTGTTGATGTCTAAGGTTTTGTCTAATTGATCAATCTGTAGTTAACCGTTAATACATAATCTGTTAGGTTACATAAGATCACTGTAGGTTGCTTACTTGAAGTCCCGGGTGTGATTTGCTTTTGTTATTTGATTGAAACTTGTTTACTCGTTATTCTAAATTCAAACTATTGTTTGTGTGATCAGCACTAAAATCTTTCACTTCATAATTATAAAATTGTTTACAGGAATTGCATTGACCACATACTCCTGGTGGATACGATACCTTATTTATCCTATCTTCTTAGGTTATTTAGGTTTTTGCATGACTCGAACGACGGTCATCATCTGACAGACGGTGACACGTGTCCACGTGGCACACGTAGCAAAGCTAGTTGTGACGCGACTAAGCAAGTCGCGATCCGCGATGACCTACGATTGATCCATCGTGTATCGCGATGCATTAAAATAATATTAATTCTGCTGTTAACCCATTGCGTTATGCAACGGAACCTAGGCAAGACCCATCGTGTATCGCGTATCGCGATGGGTCATCTGATCAGCGCCTATAAATAGGGCCATTAGCCCTCTCATTCTTCACAACTTAATTCACTCTCTCTCTAAAAACATTTCTCCCTACCTTGATAAGCGTGCCTCGACCCGACATTCATACCTCGTAAACCATGCCTAAAACCGACGTTGCCTCGAAGTACGTGTCACCTAAAGACGAACTGTCACCCGCCTCGAAATGCGTGCCAACGAAGCCCGAGGACGACGTGCCTCGATTTGCGTGCAAGAAAGTGTTGATCAAGATTCTCGAGAAACGTGCAAGCAAAGAAGTGTTACCCAAATACCTAGGAGTTTATAAGCCAAACAAGGTAGGGGTTCCGTCCGAATAATAATATTATAATTTTGTTATAGGCTTAGACCCTAGTCGATGGTATATTCGATACCTCGAGAATAAGCAAAGAAAATATAAACAAAGAAAATAGAAATAAAAGATATCTCATTGTTATTAATAAAATATTATTTGAGTTTCTTAAGTAATAAAGAAAAGAAATGAAGTATACGTTTGTGTTTAGAAAATATAAATGATCAAACTAAAGGTTTGAGTATATATAATAAAGAAATAATATTTTGAACTAAAGTTCGAAAATAAAATATAATCGAGGTAAAGATTATACAAAATAGTCTAAAAGTTTAAAGCTAGATTAAAGATTTGGTAATAACAAAAAATTATACTTGTACTATAGGTCCGAGATAGCAAAGACAACTCGATCAGTGAAGTGAAACCGATCCTTTCAAAAGGTGAATACGCCCCAAACGTTTATAGTTTGTTTAATCAAGTCAAAGTAAATTAATTACATGAGATTACGTATCTTTAAAACATTATGAACAAAAGTAATCGCTGACCCTCAGGTTGTCGTGTACGTTTGTTTGGATCCTTACATATGTGGTTAGACGGTGGACACACCGCGCCACACCTGGTTATATGCCTCTGCCATGACAGGCCGGATGTAAGTCATGTCCGAGAGAGGGTAATCATGTGTATACTGATGGTAGCTAAGTAATCTCGAACGCTGCGGTGTTTGCTGAGCGGTTCAAGTTAAGCTTAAGCTTGTAATTGTGTTTTAAGTTTTTAAATTGATTATTCCTAAGCCACGATAGGCCAGACCTAAGTTATGTCTTGAGGAGTAATGAAGTAAATGAAATATTTTTGCGTCAGCTTATTCACCAGCATGTGTATATGACGTATTTTCAAACTGTTTTACAGGTAACGAAGGATAGACGCTTGAAGAATCGAAGTCTTCACTAGGCGATCTGATGGCTCAGATGATTTTGTTAAATATTAATCTTGAATGGTGGTTTATATAAACAATGAATCTTTTGTAAACATTAAACGAGTATTTTATAATCCCGTATTTTGTTATATAAATATTAATATTTTAATCCACGCAAATATTTATGCATTAACCCGTAAGTCCGTAACTCTGATTTATTTACAAAAATGGTACCAATTGTTGGTGCTACGCCTAGGTCTAAAATAGGGGTTTTACATAATTACTCGTTAAACTCGTTTTAGCAATTAGATTATGTAAAAGTGTGACAATTGAACTACGTGGAGGATCGTGTTTATGCCACGTTAATTGTTTTATGTTATATATTTGGGTTTACTAACTTATTATAATGTCACCATTACTGTGTTCCAGAGTTGTAGTTTAGGAGATAAGAGAGATATGATTCGGAATGAAAAAAAAATTAATTCCATGTTTGCCCTTGTCAAGGTCATGGCGGGAATATCTCCCACTACCCGCCATCATCATCTCTCCCAACTTGATTTCACCATTCTTCTGGTTTCTGCTTAGGAGAAGACAATCACAGGTAACTCATATTCAAACAATTCCTACATGTTTGCCCATATACTGTAATTCTTTAATCAGCATATACAATTTTGCTACTAATTCTGCATCATCTATGATTATATCCATCAGTAACATGTTGTAATTTGACCTAATTGGCCTCAATTAGAACCCTAAATAACCAAAATTGTCACCAACAAAAAACAAATCTGGTTACTATTTTATTATTACAAAAACATGATCTGATTCAATAATTAATTTGATTATTATAACTTCAAACAGCAAATACATAATCAAACAGTAGTAGGCACCACGTGTGTAAAAGAGTCTAGTCGAGCACGGCTTTTTAATTGATTTTTCAATCTCGGGTTCAGCTCATTTATCATTCATTAATTAATTCATATACGGTTTTAATTGTTTTTATATATTTTGAGCAAAACTTTAAACAAGCCTAACATATTTTCGAGCTTGTGTAGTACCTTAAACGAGCCAAACTCGCTTGGGTTCAACTGTTTGTAAAACTAGTTTGTTAATGTTTTGATTTTTGATATTCATTGTTATAATCGAATATGGATTTAAATATCTAGATCATTAGTGAACATAAAGTCTCTACATGATAATATTTGAGTTTCTGTTATTTAATTCCAACAGGGATAAAATTGTGCAATTTTGAAGCTTTTTTTTTTGTATGTGTAAGAGATATGGCAGAACATGTTTATGTGTGGAGTTTAAACTTCTTGAATTTCATATGCTAGTAATAACATTGTCGAGAAATAAGAAAAATGTTCGTTAAAGGCATTAATTGTTCTCACCTTGTGCTCAACTGTTATAGTGATGTGTTAGACAATCTTGTAATTTAACAAATTTGACTCTTAGGCAATGTCTATGTTGATTATTTATGATGCTAATTTACATTGGATTTTGGGATTGTTAATAGGATGTAAGTCAGTGCTGATGTATGACTTTAGCAAGGGACAAATATGTAATTTAACAATAAAATGAAAAACAAAACAAAAAAAAGAAATATGTCCGTAACAGCTTTTGACACAAAACTATAATGTATAATGTGTTTTGTATGGTTAATCACAGGTCTTCTCTGGCCCCTTTATTGTACTAAACGAGATTGAACCGAGCTTAGGCCCGTTTAAGGTTTTTCTTTAAGTATTTAAAACATTTAAATGAAAAAAAAAAGAAATATGTCCGAAACAGCTTTTGACACAAAACTATAATGTATAATGTGTTTTGTGTGGTTAATCACAGTTCTTCTCTGGCCCCTTTATTGTACTAAACGAGCTTGAACTGAGCTTAGGCCCGTTTAAGGTTTTTCTCTAAGTATTTAAAACAATTAAATAATGTATATAAATAAATTAATAATTAGTTAACAAGTCGAACCCGATCTTGAGAAAACAACTCACGAGTCGAGCTCGAATTTTAGAAAAAGAACTTGAAACGAGCCGAGCTCGAGTCCTTGTGCGGATTAACCTGCTGATGGCATATGTATAAAAATCTTCTTTCATCAAAGCTTTCATATGCACTGTTGAATGTGTTTGTAAATGTTTAATGGGCTTTTTCTTTTCCAATTTAGAGTTGGGGAGCAAAATCAGATTTCTAAGTCACACTTGTGGAATTTGAATGCAGGTTGATTAACTTATGTACACATCATATTTTATGCTTCTTGTGATGTACAACTCATTATACCAAACTTTTGAACCATAATAAGACTTTGAATATGAACAGACCTGAGTATGGTAAAATATGCCAATTGACTCAGCCAATTTTTTATCCTGAGCACACTAATTTCCAGTTTACGCTTGACGATTTTTTAGTTTGACGATTGACAAAATCAGACTATTTCTTAAACTACATTCTTGATACACAATTTCATACTTATTTCCAGTTTACGTTTGACGATTTTTAGTTGACTGTTCCTATAAGAATTGACTTTTTAGCAAATAAGTAATGCTGATCAGTTTGAAATGACCCAGCTTCCCCTGCAAACTAGACACCCATATATCTTTTGTATCAAACTGTTAACATACCAGTTGGCTTTGATATATGTGTTGAGCTTGAGCAGAGTATTGACTTTACCTTGTGGATTATCTTTTGCTATGTTTACGCTTTCTATGCCATCTAAAAAGAAAGAGTAAAACAACTCACGAGTTGAGTTTGAATTTAAGAGCTTGAAACCAGCCGAGGTCGATCTCGAGCCCTCATAAGGCAAAACGTTCTCGGCTCATTTATCTCACTTATTTTTTGTTTTAGTTTTACTTATATGATATAATAGTAAAATTGTTAATTGTTACTGATTTAATGACTTTTGTTGGGACGTATAAACAATAATTGAATTAAAAAAAAGAATTTAAGATATAAGTTAGAATAGAAGACTCTCTTCATATCGAGCTTGAGTAAAACAAAAGATAAGGAGAGTTTAGTTGTTAACACTCTCAAATACAACCAGTTGGAATGCATAAATTGGTATTTAAATTGACTTTCTTACTCCAATTTTGTTACAAGTGAAATTGGTTGACTTTCTTAGCCAGTTATGTTATTATTGAAAACAATACGGTGTCGGTTGATATTATAATGTTAGAAATCTTGATAAGGATTACTTTATATATCCGTGAAATGCTTTTGGAATGTTATCACATGTAAATTTTATTTTATTTCTAACAAGGGTATTTTAGTAAAATCATAACTTTCTTTTCTTTTCCTCCTGACTCGGGAACATGTAAAATGTTAAATTTTCTTTACTTTCATTTCTTTTTCATTAAACTCTGGAACACCAAATAGAATCATCCATTTTCCTTTCGTTTCGTTTCTTTTCTCTCCAAATTCCATTTATTTTCTTTTTCCTTCTTAAATGAAACTCGGAAACAGAGCATAGATAAGTAAATAAATATTCCTTTTTCAAATCTCTGATTTCTCTTGTTAATCCTAAGAAGTTTATTTTATCATAATTCTAAAGTTAAAAAATTTGTGTTATTGATGATATATTTTTTTAATATTTATTTTATCATAATTCTAAACAAATGAGCTGTATACTAAAACGGATTGAAATATATTTTTTTAATATTTAATGACGATTATTATATTTACTAAAATTTACAAAAAAAAAGTATTAAAACGAAAATAAATATTAAAAAAATGTGTTTGCTGTTATCTAAATGTTTACTATAAGTCTATAACTACCCATTAAACTAATATCTAGTATGAGTTAGAGGCGAAAATAAACGGGTTCCAGAACCATAATAGATAAAATACCCATAATCGGGTGTTGTTAGGAGTCGGGTATTTAGGAATCGGTTCCGTACCTGACCTGACCCTACCCGTCGATCTTATCTCGGGTTATCCATATAACTTGAAATTGGTTACAATTCGTTTACGCCCTACCTAAACCGATCAATACCTTAAAAAAAAGGAAATGAACTTGATTACTTCCCTCTCTATAACTTGCCTTCGTATCTGACCCGGTTCAACCAATACCACATTATCGACTTGTTGGCTATAACCGGAATCGGTTATGAGTGAAACCAGGTTTTCGTTTTAGTAATAAACTTACACTTTGGGCTTGTTTTTAAAGCCCACTTAATAAAAGTGGTCCAATCTTTTAAACTCTTGTATATAACACTTGTGAAGGAGTAGCCCATTGTTTAGGGTCTTTAAGGCTTAGGGCTGCAAGCTGATTCAAGGTTTGAGTTGTTAAATAAATTATTTAGCAAGTAACAAGATAAATTTTCTGTAAACATGAGAATAAATGTATTTTGTCACACATCAATAATAAGGTATATTATTATAATGTCCAGTAAACTTATGCAAGTTAATGAATACAGTCTTAAAATCAAGATGCTAATGTCTACTATTAAAGAGAAGCATAAAAGAGTGCACAATTACTTTTTAGATATAATCCTCAATCATTTTATACAGTATGTGGTTATCATAGTTTACCACTAGTAGTTTGTGGCTTATATGGATTTTGAGTGCTATACCATATATAATCATTAATTATTTTATTAATTCACTAAAACTTGAATCATATATAGAACATAACTTTCAGAATATAATGGCATTCGAGTTGCAGTTGCATTAATTCTATACAGAGTGTTTAGGACATAATATTTCAAGCGATGCATTTAGGGGGGAGGGGTGGTGGATGTGGTGGCATTACTCATCACACACCCCACCCAATTATATGGTGTCACATTAACCCAAAATCCATCACATGTGATGGTTTTTTACTAGGTGTGGTGGTGTGGTGTGATGGTGTGTGATGGAATTTTTTATTTTTTATTTTTTTTTTGTAACTTAAAAAATTAAAACAATATTTAATAGAACTTAAAAATAAAAACAATAGTTACTAGAACATAATTCAACTTAAAAATTAGAATTAAAAAATTAAAAGTTACAATAAACGTCTACTCCTCGTCTAAATCCGGGAATTCCAACCCTAAAGAACCTATAAGTTCAACTAGATCTCATCTCAACTGATAGTGAATATCTTCATCCCGCAAGTCTAATTGGACATTAACTGGAACGGGAACTTGAGTCGGAGGACCCGGTACCCAATCTGGAGAAATTGCATTTTCATCTTCTTTTATTAACATATTGTGTAATATGATGCATGTATACACGTAGCTAGAGATCGTGGCTTTTTTCATTGCACGAACCGGTCGACTAAGTATGCACCATCTACCCTTTAAAACACCGAAAGCTCTCTCGACATCTTTTCTTGCCGATTCTTGCAACTTCTTGAACATCTTTTCATTGGTCTCGACAGAAAATGAAAAGGCTTGCACAAAAACAGACCAGTGCGGGTAGATACCATCGACGAGATAGTAGCCACGTCTGTAATATCTCCCGTTGACAAAATACGGACAGAAAGGTGCGGTGCCATCTGTTACGCTCTGAAACAACGGTGATGTGTACAAAACAGTAATGTCGTTGTTTGAGCCGGGAACACCAAAATAAGAATGTTAAATCCATAAATCATTTGGCGCAACCCCTTCTAGTGAGATGGTCGGTCGTTTGATATCACCCCTAACATACGCCCCTCGCAACTTCCGTGGACAATTCCTCGATTCGATATGTGTACAATCGATGCTACCGAGCATCCCTGGAAAATGCCATCTAGCCTCGTGTGCGGTGTATAGACGTGTAATGTCGTGTCTTGTTGGTTTTCGTAGAAACTCTTTGGCATACAATTTTATAATCGCGTTACAAAAGAATTGTAGACATTCACGTGAAGTTCTCTCAGACATTTGTAAGTATTCATCGAATAGGTCGGGTGGGTTACCTGTCGCTAGTTGACGAATAGCGGATGTGCATTTTTGAAGCGCCGTAAAACTTCGTTTGCCTCTCGCGTTGTAAGATTCTTGAAACCATTCTTCGTTTGCTTCGACGTAGGCTACAAACTTTAAAAATAAAGATTTCGGCAAACGAAAGCGTTCCCTAAACGTCTCGTCATTGTATTTCGGCTCCTCCACAAAATAGTCGTTCATTAGCACGTCGTGGGCATGTATACGATCACGCACCACCACTTTTTTCTTTGGACGGATCGGGCCTTCAAGTTCTTTATATAGCAACGGGAACCATTCGAGAATGTCATCGTCCGAAGACGAGAGCTATCGGTGTCTAAGGGCATCGAGTGTTTCGGAAATTCCATATTTTTTTGTTGTGAATGAAGGGGAAGTTTGAGAGTGTTTTTGAGTTGGATTTGGATTTGGTTTATGTTTTTGTTTTGGTTTTATATTGTTTTTTTTTATTTAAAGCCCCCCCCCCCTCCTCGCCAACGGCTACATCCCAACGGCTACATTCCTTGGAAACACCCATTCATCAAGCGTGACACCCATCACGCAAAACACCCCTTTTCCGCGTGACCAAGGGGCGGCGGCGGTGTGGAGATGGTCACACGCGGTGCCCCGTCCCCCCTTAGAATATCGTATAGTGTGAACTAAACAATTAATTGCTTTTATCAATATTAACTACCTAGTAAAAATTTTGCAGTTAATTACTTCATGCTGCTACGATCATACATATTTATTGATGATGTTATAGAACATTTTAAAGGTCTTGTTTTCTTTTTTGTTAACGAATTAGTAGAATTTATATCAATTAACACCGAAGAAAATGAACTCAACATAGATTATGAACTGAAACAATGACAATGAAATTAATCTCAAAATGAATTTAATGTTGACACACTTTTATTGATTACGAAAGTAAGAAGGAAACGGGAAAGGAAATAATACATAATCGAAATCAGAATTAAACGAACTAAAATCATGTCTCAAACGAGCCCTTATTTATACTAACCGCCCGTCATTAGAGATGCTAACCATCTTTCAAAAAGTACAAAATGCCCCCTGATGTTTTATTCCATAGCGACCTTTACCCGAAGTAGCAGAATCATTTGCAGTGCCTGCAATACTTAGGAAAACCAACACTTCATCCATAGTACACAATTTTTGATCAGTACACACATTAAACTTCATGTAGTTAGCTAAACTACTCCGGAGAAGTAATCTCCTCGTAGTACCTACTTCGGGAGATCCATACTTAGCTACACAAGATGTTTAAATACTAATTAAGCAGTACTTTTAGCATTTTTTAATATGGCGAACATGAATTTAAAAATTCTATAATTTTGTCAAATACATTATTACTAAGCAATTGAATGTAGAATTCAAATTATATAGTTGTAGAAATGGTCTGTTCGAATAACGTTATCAATAAAAAAAAGTTATACTCGTAAAAATACATCAAGAACTTTTTTTCAACCAAGTATTTTGTATGCATTGCATATTTAACTATGTATTGAATTGTGTTGAGCTCGAGCTTGGACAAACAGTTTGAAATGAGACGTGCTCGAGCTCTCATATGTTAAACGCGCTAGACTTGAGCTTGGACTGGCAAGGGTTCGGCTCGCCTTGTATCCTAGTACTATTGATAGCCGCCCAAAATAACTTCAAATTTTAAACTTAGTTGACTAGTCAATAGTTGTTATTATCTTCTATTGTAAAGGAGATATTCTCTCCATGATTGTTGGCAATAATCTCTGTATACATGTTGTACCAAGTTAATGAAAATATCATTGAAGTTCAAATCCTTTCATGATATCAGCCTAGGTTCTTCTTTGCCTAGCTTATATCGATCATCTTGTCCACTCTCAAATCATCCATGGCCAGCAAAACACCAGTTCCTCCTCTTCCAATCAAACCGCCACTACTCTGTTGCACATCGTATTACACCTTATCACCATAAAACTCTCCTCCACAAATTTCCATCTCTGGAAAAACCAAGTCGAACCCGTTCTCTCGTACCTTCATCTTATTGGTCACATTGACGGCTCCTTTGTCGCCCCACCGGAAACCATAACTGCAGATGGCAAACCTCTCCCGAAACCTGCTTTCAATACCAGGAAAGAAGCTGACCAATGTGTGCTTCTTTTACTTCACTCAACCCTAACCAAAGAAGCCATGGCAGAAGCTATTGGTCACACCTTATCCTAACATGTTTGGCAGGATCTTGAACTTGCCTACAGCCACCATTCTATCAAACGGATGCATACCCTTGTGACTCCCTTCGCCGGCTACAAAAAGGAACCGATCCAGTCTCCGACTTTGGTCGTAAATTCAAATCTCTTTGCGATCAATTGGCTGCCATCGGTTATCCAGTTACCGATGAGGACAAACGTCATTATTTTCTCTGTGGCCTAGGCTCCTCTTTTGAAAATTTTCTATCGCCCAACGAACCTTTAAACCCGCTCTACCATTCTGCGAAATACTCGCTCAAGCCAAAAACCATGAACTTTTTCTCCAAACCATAGCCGGCCCATCAATCCCTCAAGCAGCCTTTTATTCACAAACTCACCGATTCACATCTCACCCCAAACCAGCTCGTGATTCCTCCCAGCGAGGTCATTTTCGGGGATCCTCATCCTCATCTGTCACACCCCAACCTACGGCGGAAATGCCGGGGCGTGAATTGATTGCCCACAGCTCTCAAGGTTACTATCATGCAACATTATAAATTTCAATATCTAATAATTAAATTTCAAATAAAACAAATATTCATTACAATATCCAAACCAAACAAATAGTTCATCAAACAAATAAAAACCATAAAAACATAAGTCTCGTTAGTGATCTTCAACTTGAAATAACTTCACATCACACGATGACCTGCATATGCGTTAAAAATAAAGTGGTTTTGTCAACACAAGGTGGAGTGAGCAACACACCAGTTTAGTGTACATATAATATATTAAAATAAGTTTTGCAACAAGTCATGATATGGGTATAACAAATTAACCAATGAGAAAAGATAAATGAGATGTAGAGAAGCACGATGGCTATAACGACTGGCGTATGATCATACTATTCTGAGATTATGTTGGACCTCTCTGAATGCGATTCACAATGAGCACATAAGCACATAACAAATATGGTATAAAATTTGTTAATACATAAGACAATAGTTGCAGTTTGAGTATAAGTATATATAGGAAAAATATGGTTACGCATATGTCCCAGAACGTGGAAAAACGAGTAAAATATGGGGAATTTGGTACTCACCTCAATAGACGAATAAGGTGAATGAGAATATTAAGAATGCAGGAAATCACATTTTGAAAATAAGGCCTAAAAGGAAAAACGAAATACGGATATGCTTAGTTAATGAACTAGATCGATTAAGAAAACTCAATAATTATAATTATTATTAAGTTATTAATACACCCTTTTTAATCATAATTAATATAATTATACATAAATATATTATATGTAAAATTATTATTTTATTAAATTATATGTAAAGTATATTATAATATTTTATCATATAAAAGTAAAATATATCTTGATACATTGTTAGTTTTATAAGTTATATAAATATACTTATAGAAAATTTGCTTGTTATATATTTATATATGTGTATATATTAAATCATTAGTTTTCAGGTTATTATATATATATATATATATATATATATATATATATATATATATATATATATATATATATATATATATATATGTTTACATACGGACTAAAGACACGAGAAAACACGTATTATAAAGTCGGTTTTCAATAGAATAATTTTATTAGTTATTATTATTATTATTATTATGTTTATTAATTGATTTAAAAAGAAGATAATAAAAAAAACTAAAAATTCGGGTTGTAGGGGGTCGAACCCCCGACCTTTCCTCCGTGACTCAATGGTTTAACTAGCTTAGCGACGTGAAATAACCCGTTTCTATTAATTATAAACACAAGCAGTTCAATCATTTATTGAAAATAAACCCTAGTAATCGATTTGATTAATCCCGTTACAATTAATCATAGGGCTTTTGTTAATCATGTTAACGCGATCAAACCCATGTATTTATTTACCTCAGACGACAAACGTAGATAGGTTAATTGTGTCAAATAGGTGCCGACCAAGATGTTAATTAAAGGAGCAAATAAACGGCATTGCTAATATTATTATCTATATGGTTATTAAAGGCGATGGTAAGGGGGTGCTGAGGATGATTCAATTGCAGATAACATGCTGGTTTATATAAGAAATAGATTTTAGGGTTTATGGTTCGTTTAAAACGGGATAATAGATCATATTTGAATTTAATTAACAAGTTTATATCGTTTATTATGCCGTGGATAAGATGATTAAGATAATTACGAGATTAAAAGAAACAAAAAGAACGAAGATTATGGTCCAGTTAACCAACTGTGAAATCGGGTACAAGGAACTGATAATGGATCTGGGTTTGGTTCATGGATATCCAGATTAGTAAATATGGGTTTAACCTAATTTACAATTAGAACCCTGAAGTTTGAGAATGGGTATAAAAGAGGATAAAGCATATAGTTTGGGTTAAATATGCCACAACCTAAAAGATACAATTATTAATAATTAAATATTAATAAAAGAATTAATTTAACTCGATAAATGTGGGAATTTTTATTGATGAGAAAGTCCGGACCCGTAAACGGGTCGGGTAACGGTTACAAAAGAAAAGGCGGGAAACCTGAATTGTTACAGTATCCCCTACTTTTGGGAATTTCGTCCCAAAATTAGAGAATCAACAACAACGAAAAGATGAGGATATTTGAGTTTCATCTGGTCTTCACGCTCCCACGTAAACTCGGCGTCTTGTTTGGAATTCCAACGAACTTTAACTATAGGAATGCGGCTTCGCTTAGTAACTTTATCCTTATGATCTATGATCTCAACGGGTTGTTCCACAAAATGCATAGTCTCGTCAATACTAACTTCATCGAGAGGGATGTGAAGATTACCCTCGGCAAGACACTTCTTGAGGTTAGAAACATGAAACACCGGGTGAATAGTAGAGAGTTATACAGGAAGCTTGAGTCGATACCCAACAGGAACAACTCTATCAATGATTTTGAAACGAGGAGCTAGTTTTCCTTTCTTTCCAAAACAAACAACTCCCTTCCAAGGGGAAGCTTTGAGTAAAACAAAATCACCAACACTGAACTCTAGGGGTTTACGTCTTTTATCAGCATAACTTTTCTGGCGACTACGAGCAACAAGGAGGTTTTGGCGGATCTGAGAAATACGATCAGTAGTTTATTGAACTAATTCAGTACCACTGATCTGAGATTCCCTAACTTCGTTCCAACAAATCGGGGAGCGACATTTGCGACCATATAGTGCTTGGAAAGGTGCCATACCAATGCTAGAGTGAAAGCTATTTTTATAAGAGAACTCGATAAGCGGTAGATGAACATCCCAGTTGCCTCCAAAATCGAGGACACAAGAACGGAGCATATTGACGTGAGGTCGAAAGCTCACTCAAAAATACACCGAATACAACTAATTAGATAGCAGTAAGCGGGTATCGAACACAGGGAGTTTGTGGAAAGTGCGTTGTTAAGTAGCACAGTAATTACTCTATATTAAACTAAGTGCAAAAGTAAATTCAAATATTTGGTTGTTTGGTTTTGATTAACAAAAAGAACTAAAGCAATTAAACGAGTTTTAATCAATATGAGAAATATGCCTTCCCTCGGTTTCAGGTTTCCATGATTGTTACATTTAATGTTTAACTGAGATGAACAATAGACAAAGTTCGTGTTTATGTAAACGATTGCGATAATTGAAGATCAAGTACTTGGATTATACAACGAAAGGTAATAACTCAAAAACCAATTAGTTTATCCAACCCTAAATCCCTCCTGATTAATCTCGATTACATACAAAACCAAGAACTGACGGTTTAGAACACAAAATCGATAAACTAACAATCTGTCAACCAATACATAAACACCATAATAATTTAATCAATAAGATCAAACTAATATTTCAGAAATTTCATAAACAATCATAAGAAACCTTACAATCCGAGGGAAAACACAAAGGAATTTAGCCACACATGTTTCGGTTTGTCATCCCTTCAATTATAATTGTCATACGAATTAAGAACAAGTATCTAATAATTACCACACTCACAATTGATCAATTGTCTCCAAAAATCGCCTCTAGGTCGTCTCTGGATGAAAAGATATGATAATAATGTGAAAGGTCGTCCAAAATACAAGAAAATATGGCAGTTACGAAGTGCAGCGACGCGTCCACCGTAAGCTACGGTGGCCACAGTAGCTTACGGTGGCTTCTAAATGTCCTACGGTGGTCCAAAACTGCCTTACGGCAGTTATAATCTTCAGCTCCCACCGTAGCTTACGGTGGGCACCGTAAGCTATTGTGGCTCCAAAACTCCATGATTTTGTTTGTCATAACTTTCTTGTTTCACGTCCGTTTTCTTCACCGTTTTCGCCCACGTTCTCGTAATTCCATCTTCTATCTTCTCATACCTGCCATTACACGAGTAAACGTAGTTATCTAATTCAACAAGATAAACAGATTAAACGCATGAATATTAATAGTCTTAAACCACTTAAGGGTTGTCCCATGGACCACCCGTCACATTCCCACACTTACTCGTTACTTGCCCTCAAGCAACACATCAAACAACAATTTTTTTTATTATTTTCAACTTGTAGCCACCAATCTTACCACAATTCCGGTTCGGTTAAGGTCCCAAGTCATACCCTATTCCCTTGTTTTTATCGGTTGCACTAGTTCACTTGATTTTCCATTTAAACCATAGATTTCTAACCAAACCTAACATGCTTTCGGTTTTTACCTATACATAACACATTTACACATTAACCTTTTCTTGGTGATCATCCATACATTTCATATTTAATCAATTCTCCTCGCATACGCTTGTACAATCATCAAATTTCCACCTATGTAAATGCATTTGATTTGAATACAAATCAAGAGGTCTTAAAACGGGTTGTAATGGGGCCAAGTCTAAGGGTATGGAAGGGAATATTTAAAGTAGCTTAAGCGGCCCGATCCGACTTATTACAAACAAACTAAGTAATCAATGAAATAAACAACTATAAACATCACTAACTTCTCTTTTTTTTTTTCACTCAATACATAATACTTTGAACAGTGCATACATAAACATTGCAACTCTAATACAAAAACTTTTTTTTTGTAAGCATAATAAACATAATGCTTAATACTAATTGACAAATACTAAAACAATTACATAGAAACCTATTAAGTTGGATCGTTTCGCATACAACACCGGGTTTTATCGAATAAAAGAATAGGCCCAATAAAAGTTTTCTAAAGAATCAACCCCCCGCCCCTCACATATCCACACTCATAATATGTAATGTATGAGCTCCTACCCCCCAAAACCCACACTCTCGCTCATCCAGACGAGGCTTAACCTAAGTGCCTCTATCACTTTTGCACTCATGCCACGCTAAGATCTCGAAATGCACTAATTGTACAAGTTCTATCCGAGAATATCAACCATTTCACCAATCCTTGCTTTCTCAATTTTCAAGTGTAAACGAACATGTTATGCAAGTTATTACACTGAAAGCATTCTAACCTTGGTTAGAAAACTACATAATCTCTTTTTTTAAAACAACTAGGCACATGTTATTTAGGGAATTGTGACCATAAAATGGGACTAAAACTTCACCCCGCCATCTTACCACTTTCCGGTTTCTTTAAACACATTTTTTTTAAAATTTTTCTATTTTTCTGATTTTTTAATTTTTTCTTTAATTTTTTTAACGAATTTTTTTTCAAAACAAACGAAAATTTCCTCATCCCCACACTTGGGATACATTGTCCCCAATGTACGGTTTTGAGAAAAATAAAACAAACTACTTCATAAACACCACCTTCTTTTCAACACAACCCTTAATACTTATCAAAAGTATTTTGTCCACCACCCATCCGAATACAAATAAAAACACAAAAGATAACAACATATACAATAATAAACAGAATGGTGTTCACCTGGTAACACGAGATTCCATTAGAAGAAAGGCGGTCGGGCCGGCCCGAAGATGGATGTCATCACATCATTAAATTCACCGAATCCAAATGTGCCTTGGTCATCACCACCTTGTTCGCCTCCTTGTTGTTGCGAGGCACGTTGACTCGAACCTTGATTGGGATTCACCCACATGGAATGATGCAATGGTGGTGTCGGGTATGACACACTACCATCATACGGTGGTAAAGTGGTGTAGTCCACAAATGACGGGTCGGCCACAACCGGTTGTCCCGCATGCCACGCGTCATGCATCCGTCACTGACGATCATCAAGATATCGGTTGTTCATCTCATTCTCAAAGGCATAAGCATGGGTTTGGTTCCATTGCTCTTGTCGATCATAATTTTGCTTTCATGCCCTTTCCATACTCGCCCCCATGAAAGTTTGTTGATCAAAAATGGTTTGGGAAGATTCGGACAAATTCCTAAACATAGGTGGTCTTTTTCGTTCTACCACCTCTTGCATAGTCCCTTGACAGGCCCAATTTGAATCATATGGCCTTTGTGCATAGTCAAACGCACTTCCCACATAACCCGACTGCATACTCGGTTGCCTTCCATCCCAACTCGGTTCCGCTTGATCCGTTTCCATGTGAGCTACATTTGGATCATCTTGATACGCCTCATCACCACTTACCTCATCTTCACTTTCCGGGTCATCTGCTTCACCCGCATTCAATGGTCTTGCATCTTCCTTCAAAACTCTCCATCTTCTCCCATCACTCTTCAATTTATGGTACCGTTCGGATTGTGAATATACCCAACTGGACCCCAAATGTGCAATATCGAAAGGTTTGAACTTTTTGTAAGACCCTTTATCACCTACACCAATTGCCCCGTACTTCTTTAACAATGCAGTGATCAATCGATAGTGAGGTATGATTTTTCTATCCACACTGTTTCGGCTTATCCATATGTTACTCATTACTAAGAAACGGTATGAAATAAGCGGTGATCCATGTAACATTGTGTATAATATTGGAACTTCGGGATATCGTACCTCGACCTTATCACCCCGACACGGGATAATGTTATTGACGCTTATTGTTAACATCAATTTTGCTTCCATTCTCATATTTTTTCGGTATAACTTCCCGGCATATGTCCCGGGCAAAAACAGATCGTCTAACATGGTGTTCCACATCAGGTGCTTCTCGGGGGCCAAATACAAATCATCCAAATCCGGGCACCTATACTGGTTTTGCGGTTTACTATCAAACTTTGCCACCCGTCTCAAACTATCAAACGACATTTCCACTTGAACCCCATTCACAGTACCAATCAACCTGTCCTTTGATGGATGGTTACATGTAACCCGTCGTAAAGTAGCCATCCATTCTTGTATCTCTACATCAAATAAGTTAGTTGATTCGTTATCATAACACTTTAGAGCTGCTTCCCAACCCAATGCTCTGAATTTATCGGTAACCCCAAATGGCCCAATATCCTCTTCTCTAACTTCTTTTTCGCAAATAAACGCATCAGTTCGTTGCCTCAACGAGTTCATTTGCTCATGAAATAGTGTTGCTTGCCATTCCTGAGGCTGATCTGCCAAAGAACCCGAATTCCAGATTGGCTTTTCGCCTCTTTGATCCTCTTCCTCTTCTTCCATCTCTGCTTGAAGTACCAGTCTTCTTCTCTTTGGTTGTTCAGTCGGATTTCTTGACGAGCCAACCGGTTCTTTCCCTTTTCGACCCATTCTGAACACACAAACAACAAAAGAGCAAGTTATTCACTTTTCAACCCTACACATCCCCACACTTGCTTAACATTATGATTGAAGATGTTACTTAGACATATTATTCACTTTTTTACAATTTCAAAAAACATTTAGCATTATGTCCCCTATGTAACTAATAATTTGCCCATAATTATGTTCCAATTCATGCTAATTATCTTCAACCATAACCCATTCAAACTCACTATTCATATTATTCAACCATTCAAGCAAGTGTGGATATAAACAATTATGAACAACTTACAATTCCATTTCAATACACCATCAAGAATGAAAGTAATTTACATACCTTGGTGTTGTAGAAGAAGAAGATGAACAAAGCTTCAAAATATACCAAAACCCACAAAATTTCGGACTTGATTTTCCAAAATCGACCAGAAAAACGAGAGATTCTCTCAAATACAATGGTATAATTGAAACCCTTGTGAAATTCTAGCCAATTTAGGCCCAAAAATCAGTTAATATGGTTAGGAAATAAGAAAGTTATGATGGAATGATGTATGGAGTTAGGGTTTGAAGGTTTTGAGATGATGAAGAAGATGTTTGTGGAATATGTGGTGAAAGAGGTAAGAATCCCGTATGTGGTGTAGGTTAATTGTGAAAGTAAAATTTTTTTTATGTACATACGAAATACGCGCCCAGCTGACCAGTGTCCACCGTAAGCTACGGTGGCTACCGTAGCTTACGGTAGACCCTGGGTGAAAAAGCCATCGTACAACAGATCCTGGCCAGCGTAGTGTTTTTAAAATCCACCGTAGCCTACGGTGGCCCCTGTAGGTTCTCAATATTTTTTTAATACGAAATATTATAAAACACAAACCAAAACCTACAAAAACCAACCAAAAATTACCCTACCCGCTTTGAAAAATCCGAGTTGTCCCCAACACGGTAAAGAAATTTGTAAAATTTCCCGCACTTGAGTCGAACTTACTTAAAGACGAGAACGGTAATTTTTAAAACCAAATTTAATAAAAACTAAATTAACCTAAACTAAAATATACAACATACCTTGGCCTCTTAATTTGTTCCCCCATCCGGTGAGCTTAACAAGTAACTCACCTTATCCACATCAAGCACATTGATGTCTTTTCCTTCCAAGTAAGGTTTAAGTCTTTGACCGTTCACCACTTGTTTCGTTTGGTCTTGAACATCTTCTATCTCCACATCACCAAACTGACCCACTATTGTGATGATATATGGACCCATCCACTTGCTCTTTAACTTACCCGGAAACAACTTCAACCTAGAATTGTACAACCACACCTTTTGGCCCACTTCAAAGGTCCCTTTTCTCAACTTTGCATCATGGACCTTTTAGCTTGTCTTTGTATGCGGAAGCACATTCGTACGCTTCATCTCGGATTTCCTCAATCTCATTCAATTTCAACTTTCTCAATTCACCCGCTTCCTTATAATCCGCATTCACATTCTTGATCGCCCAAAACGCCCTATGTGCCAACTCCATTGGTAAATGACACCCTTTACCATAAACTAACCGATAAGGAGTTGTGCCAATAGGTGTTTTGTAGGCGGTCCGATATGCCCACAATGCATCATTTAACTTAGAAGACCAATCCTTCCTATCGACCCGCATCGTCTTCATCAATATTTCTTTAATTTGGCGATTGGACACTTCAACTTGTCCACTTGTTTGTGGATGATAAGGTGTAGCAATTCGGTGATTCACATTGTACCTTTTTAAAAGTTTCCCAAAGTTGAAATTCTTGAAATGTGACCCGCCATCACTAATAATAACCCGTGGGATACCAAACCGAGCAAAGATGTTTGATTGAACGAATTTGCAAACTACCGAATGGTCATTGGTTCTTGTTGCTACCGCTTCGACCCATTTTGACACATAATCGACTGCAACCAAAATATATAAAATCCATTTGAGTTTGGAAACGGGCCCATAAAGTCAATTCCCCATACATCAAAAATCTCTAACACCAAAATCGGTTGCAATGGCATTTCATCCGGTTTTGAGATACTACCCAACTTTTGGCAATTCAAACAATGTCGGGCATACTCACTTGCATCTTTGAAAATTGTGGGTCAATAAAATCCACATTGAAGCACCCGGTATCCCGTCTTTTGACGGCTAAAATGAACTACACACGCCGATGCATGTGCATGAGTCAAAACCTCCAATACCTCAGAATCGGGAATGCATCTCCGTATAACTTGATTCGAACCAATCTTGAACAAATCCGGTTCACCCCAAATATATTGTTTCACTTGAGTCATGAACCGTTGCCTTCTTTTCTTCACCCAATGATTTGGCATAGATCCTGTGGCTAAATAATTCACAAAATGTGCATACCACGGTTCGGTCGACACGGCTAATATGTGGAAACCGTTCGTTTATCTCCATCGGTTCATCAACACCCTCCAACGGAATTCAGGATAGGTGATCCGCCACTACATTTTCACACCCCTTTTTATCCCGAACTTCTAAATCAAACTCTTGCAAAAGAAATACCCACCGAATTAAACGTGCTTTTTCATCCTTCTTCTCCATCAAATATCGAACCGCGCTATGGTCCGAATAAACAATCACCTTACTCCCCCAAATATACGAGCGAAACTTATCCAAAGCATACACCACCGCAAGCAATTCTTTTTCGGTAGTTGTATAATTAAGTTGCGCTTTGGATAATGTTTTACTCGCATAATAAATTACCACCGGTTTTTTATCAACTCGTTGACCCAAAACCGCTCCGATAGTAGTATCACTAGCATCACACATAATCTCAAACGGTTTTGACCAATCCGATGGTTGTTGAATGGGAGCTTTCACCAACTGTTCCTTCAAAACATTAAACGCTTGCAAACAGTCATTAGTAAAATCAAAAGGAGCATCTTTTAGCAATAAATTACATAAAAGTTTTGTGATCACACTAAAGCCTTTAATAAATCTTCTATAAAAACCCGCATGCCCCAAAAATGACCTTACCCCTTTAATGTTTTTAGGTCGAGGTAAAGATGATATTACCCAGACCTTTGCCTTATTGACTTCCATTCCCCTTTCGGAAATAACGTGACCCAACACGATACCCTCTTGCACCATGAAGTGACCTTTCTCCCAACTTAAAACTAAATTTGTCTCAACACACCTTTTTAAAAAATTTTCTAATTCATTGAGACCAGTTTCATAAGTTGAACCAAAAATGGAAAAGTCATCCATAAATACCTCAAGTGAATCCCCAACCATATCCGAAAAAATACTCATCATACAATGTTGGAATGTGGCTGGGGCATTACACAATCCGAACTGCATTTGTCAAAAATCAAAATTGCTATACGGACAGGTGAAGGCGGTCTTGTGTTGGTCATCCGGGTGAATAGCAATTTGGTTATAACCCGAATACCCATCTAAAAAACAGTAATACTTTTGACCCGATAATTTTTCAATAATTTGGTCAATAAAAGGTAATGGAAAATGGTCTTTAGATGTAGCGGCATTTAATTTACGATAATCAATGCAAACTCACCACCCGGTGACCGGTCGGGTGGCGATTTGTTCACCGCTTTCATCTTTAATTACCTGTATACCTGCTTTTTTCAGTACCACCTGTGTAGGACTTACCCATGCATTATCCGAGATGGGATAGATAATTCCCACATCCAACCACTTTATTACCTCTTTCTTCACAACTTCTCTCATATTCGGATTCAACCTTCTTTAAGTCTCTCGGGATGGTTTTGTCTCCTCATTGGTGATGATTTTGTGCATAACTATAGATGGACTAATGCCTTTTAAACCGGCAATTGTCCAACCTATGGCCGCTTTATTCGTCTCCAACACTTTCAACAATTCTTGTTCTTGGGCCTCTTCCAAATTAGATGCAATAATGACATGTAATGTGTCATTATCCCCCAAAAACGCATACTTCAAGTGGCTAGGCAAATCCTTCAATTCCAATTTCGGTGGGCTTTCCAATGAAGGTTTTGTACCCAAATCGATCACAGCTGGCAGACTTTCAATTTGATGAGTCCATGGTGGTCGTCTCTCTTTTACTGCCAACACATCTTGATTTTTCTCTTCCATCCTCAATGCACAAAGATGTACCTGTTCAGAAAAATCACAATCACATGCTTCTAAAGCATCTTCCTCATAATCATGCAGTTCACACATGTCAACAATATCTGCCATGAAACACTCATCACCACATAAAGAATTAGATCCGTTAGTGAACACATTTAATCTCATTTTCCTATTTCCAAACGCCATATCAACCGTGACCGATCGGCAGTCAATAATAGCATGAGCAGTGTTTAAAAACGGTCGACCCAATATAACATTTTGTTGTTGGGTCGAATCAACCTATGAGTAGTCTAAGACCAAAAAATCAACCGGATAGTAAAATTCTTCAACTTTTACTATCACATCCCGCACAATTCCTCGAGGGAGTTTATGGGACAAATCGGCTAACACAACCGTTGTCTCAACTCCTTTTAAAGGACCAAAATCATATTGGTCGTATAACCCCCCCCCCCCCCAAGAATACTTACTCTGGCCCCAAGATCTAGTAACGCCTTAGACATTTGAAAATCGCCTACTTGAATGTTAATTAAGGGCGTTCCCGGATCTTGAAGCTTAGGAGGAAGATCTCCTTATAAAACCGCACTTACCCTCTCAGTTAAATCCACTCGTAGAGGCACTTTTTGTTGACTCTTTTGTGTGCATAATTCTTTTAAAAACTTAGCATACGCAGGCACTTGTTTAATTGACTCAAGTAAAGGTAAATTTACCTTTACTTGCTTAAAAACTTCCCACATTTCTTCTTTTTGAGGACCCCTTCTTGAAATGATGTTTTTCTTATCCGGGTCGAGTAAAGCCGAGGGAAATGGAACCGCTTTTGGTTCCACTTTCTTATTTTGATCGTTTAAATTTGAAGTTTGACCCGGATTTTGTAACAGTTTTTCAAAAGTGACATGTTTAGTGGGTTTGTTTGTTACAATTTCATCATCACTTTCATTATCCGTAATATCCTCAACTTCCCCATCAAACACACCCGGTGATAAATCCTTTTTATATTCTTTACCACTTCTTAAAACACTAACGTGGTTAATAGGAGCATTACGAGAAGAGTTATGAGAAGGATTTACCTTTGTGTCGCTTGGCAATTGATCCTTATTCTTCTTCAAGTCAGACACTTCAGTTGCGAGTTGACCCATTTGTGTGGTCAACGATTGGATGTCTTTATCTCTAACTTCATCCTTTTGCATGCGAATTTCATCGAGTTGATTTCTTCGTTGCATGTCTTGTTGCATCACTTTGAGCATCTCCAACACTTCATTTCCACTCGATGAACTTTGACCCGTTGACCCCGCTTTGACCGCCGCCCCCTTGGCTTTGAAACCCTTGATTATTCCCCGCCATGAAAATTACCTTGATTATTATATTGTTGGCGAGGAACATAATTTCCTTGATTTCCTTGAAAGTTCGGGTTGGATTGAGTGGTCGGGTTTCCATATCGAAAATTTGGGTGATTTGGTAGGTGTTGGAGATCATGTTGTAATTCCTACCACCTCCCCCTTGAAGTGCATTCACCTCTTCCGTTGGTGCTTGACCTACCGTGCACACCTCCGAAGCATGACCCAACTCGTTACAATTTGTACGAACATTGATTACTTGATTAGTGGTTTGTACCCGTCCATCTTCCACAGCTTGCACTTGCGGTCTACCAATCACCGGTCTTGCTCTTCTACTAGTTTGGGCCTTTCTCTTTTAAGTAACCGCCATCTGTTCCAAATACGCCCAATCATCTTTTTCATAATTGGTACCAAATTTACCATTAGTGATCGACCGCAAATCACGTTCATCCTCCATACTCAAACCCTCATGAAACGCATTCAACAATTCCCATAAAGCAATACCGTGATGAGGACAATTCTTGATCATCATATTGAACCTCTCAAATGCTTCATGAAACATTTCCCCCGATTGTTGTTGGAAGCTTCTCAAACTTCTTCTCGCAACGTTGGTCTTTTGGGCCGTATAGAATTCTTCCAAAAATCTTTGTTGCATTTTGGCCCAAGTATAAATAGACGCGGAAGGCAAAGTGTAAAACCATCTCTTTGCCTTGTCTTCCAATGAAAACTGAAATAGAACAGACTTAACCTCATCCGATGTAAAACTTTGACCCCCAATTGTGTTGCAAATGGAGTCATATGCCTCCAAGTGGAAGTAAGGTTCCTCCGTTGCTAGACCCTTATACTTCGGAAGACTTTGAAGGGAATTGGTTCTTACTTCAAATGTCCTCCCTTGTTGATTGTGAGGGATAACCACCGGAAACGGATTATTAGTAATTATGGGTTGGAAATGGGCTTCAATCCCCTTTACCATTTCTCGTGCATGCCTTCTTGGTACCCCCCCCAATTGGTACTCTTAGTTGACCCATTTGCCTA
>NW_027502851.1:0-42500 GCF_021521415.1 Bidens hawaiensis
TGTGGATATTTGTCACAAAAAAAAGTGGTGGTACCTTATTGTATTTTTCTTCAGGGGTCATCTTCTCAACATATCCCACTATGTTTCAGCTGACACAAAGGTTTTTCAAAAATTACATTTGAATCACCAACTCTGAATTCTTGAGCTTCTCTTCAGTATACATCCTTTTCATCCCCTCAATTTCAACAGTCATCCTACATTGAGTCATGTAGGCTTGCATACAATCTTCTTCCAAAGTCTTAATCTGAGTTTCATATGTGGCTTCACTAGTTACATAGACAATTATAATATCTTCCTTCCTTCCACATTCAGATTTCCACTTTCCAATCTCCTTGTTAAGATCACAATTGTTAAAAGAAGACCAGAAATAGAGGGTTCAGATTGTACCTGTGATCCTGAAGATTCTCCTTTCTGTTGAACCTTAGCCATGTATGCAACATTGGCTTTTTCCATCTCTACAGCATGGTTGCTCCGGTCAAACTCTTCATCTTGTGGTAATATAATCATTGCAACATTTCCTTGATCTCTAGCCTGATTCACAGCATTGGCATTACTTCTGTTCTGATTGCCCTGAATTTGAAGCTGATTGTTTCTTTGTTGTGGCTAATTTTGTTGTTGATGGGGTCTGTTATGATTCTGATATGGATTCTGATTAACAGCTGATTTCTTTGTTGAGCCCTTGGTAAATATGTTGTTGGTTCTAGTAGAACAGTTCTAATTCACCTGATTACCAATTGCTTTGGTTGATTACATTCGTTGGCAAAGTGACCTGGCTGTTGGCAATTGTAACAAATGGATTTAGACTTGTCAAATCCAATACGGTTATTGGGTCCGGAGAACGATGATCTCCTAGTCCTGAGAATGATGATCTCCCAGTCCTGTTTTACGGCCTTTGCTTCTTAGTGCCAACATTTGCAGCCTGCCACTTTAGGTCTATATCCTTAAGATCATCCACATCAATTTGCTCCAAATCGTCTTACACCACACTTGTATGAATCAGATTCTTTGCTACAAATGCGTTGAAAGAGTCAGTGAACATTGAAAACAAGGCCTGATAATCAGTTTCCATTGCTTGAGTTGTTCTGCATATAAGGAGGATGTCCACTGACGTAGAAGCAAGATCTCCTCAATCATCTGGACATTAAATCTTGCTTGGCTTCCTCTAGACATTAAGCCTGATTCAGAAGGCTCTTCCACTAAATCATTTGTCACTGGAAAGTAAGATTGCCCATTGCTGCCCACTAGAGCATTTTTCACTAGAAAGCTGGGCTTCTCTTCTCTTATCATGTTGTTCTCGATCATCTCATGCTCAGCAGCTTTTAGAAATGCTAAGACATCAACCAATTTGAAGTTGGGAAAATTAACCTTTTCTTTAATGAATTTGCTGGCTGTGTACCATTCGCTAGACAATGAAGAAAGCAGTTTCTTGTTCAGCTCAAAATCAGAAATTTGTAACTCAGTTGTTCTGATTTCGTTGACAATCGTCATAAATCTTTGTAGCTGATGTGTTGTAAAACACACTTGTTTTCCACATCTTTTATCTACGTATTATATTATATTTTATGTGTTTTTACTTGTTTTATATAGGTTTTACATAATCTTATTCATCTTGTAGGTTTTGGGTGAAAGAAAGAAGAAACCGGACTTTTCGAGCAGTTTACGAGCTTTTTACGCATAACGTTTTCAAGTAAAACTTAAGCCTGGCCCATTACATGTTGGAAAAGCCCAAGTCTTACAATAACATGAAGATATAAAAAAAAAAAAAAAAAAAAAACCCTAAGCAGCCTACAAGCTGCCGACCGCAGCTTTCGGCCAATGGAGAAAAAGCAAAACGGTTTTGTTGAGCTAGGGTTTGAAGGTTTTGGCGGCTAGGGAAGGAAGAAGACACAACAACCAAGCCTCGGGATCGTTCATCATCCGTTTTTACAGCCAAGGAGCAGCCGGAACATCTCATATCCTTACAACTTTTTCATTGTTCATACACTTTGATTTTCTTGCTTAATTGTTGATTTGTTTTGCAATTGATTGAGAGATTGAATTGTTTATGATATTTTTTGATCATTGAATGCTTGAATTGATGTTTGAGATGAGTATACAATGGTTTTATTAAGTGTTCATGGCTGTCCAAATATGATTAGAGGCTAAACTTGTTAGTTCTACCTAGGAATGATGATAATTGTTCTTGTTTGATGAGTTTTATGGATTGTTTGATTGACAGACTTTAATTGTTATTGTAAAGTTCGATTTATACATGAAATAGGTTGTGTTTAAGGGCTGGAAATTTTGGTCATTCATTGCTTAAACCCCAGTGTGTCGGTTAATTAGTTTTGTGTGATTGATCGGTGCATTGTTTGATTCTAGACTTTGTGTTTATGGTTTGTTTGTGGTAGGTACAACCGTAGGGTTTTGTTGCGTGAATTTGAGTTAAAGTACAACGGTTAGGCACCTTCTTAGAGACCGAGAGGTGATAAGAAGTAGGGTCGTCTCATTATCTTTGCATGCTAGAATAACGATTGCGCGAGAGCGAGTTCGTTTCTTGTCAGGTTAGGTGTTTTGAGCGACTAGTTGATCTATTTTGGTTTAAGTTGAATTGTTCCTCTATCCTTGGTTGTGTAGTATTCATTGCCATTAGGGTCGAGTTTTGGTGAGACCGAGAGGTGAGTCAACATTAGAGCACGTTAGCAATTGTTTCCCGTTTGGTCGTTTTAGTGATTTTGAGTAGTTTAGGCTTGTTGAGTGAGATCGAGAGGTAATCCAGTGACCCCAAGCGATCCTTAGTCGTGTCATCTTTAGGGACCAGTGTCTTGAAGTCATTCAATCCATTAGCTTGTTAGGCCTACAGTTTGATTCAGACCTAAGTAGACGTTTTTCTCCATCCGAAGTTAACACAGTTAGTTCTCCATTAAGTTTCCTATTTTAGGTAACTTTTGTCAGTCAGTCTAGTTAGTCCAGTTAAGTAATTAAAAATCAAAAATCAAAATCAATTAAATATTATTCTTAGGTAGGTCTTGTCTAGGGTTAGTGATCGTTAGTGTCTTACGTGTCCACGTGTTCGATAATCGGACTTCCTAGGTCTATACTACTTGCGATCGGTACACTTGCCAGTTGTGTGTGGTTTTAGGATTTTCGTATTAATATTAAAGCTTAGTTGTGAGGGTTATCCGACGCACATCATGTTTTTGGCGCCGTTGCCGGGGAAACAGTTTTAGGCGTTTTGAGAGCGACTCGAGTAAGGACTTACCTTGTGTGCTACTTGTAATTATTTTTGTTTGGTTTTGCTTATTTGTTAGAATAGTTTAGTTAAATTTGTTTCTAATTATAGTTTTATGCGACAGAGTCGATCTCAAGGACCACCCGACACGGAAGCATTTACCGACAGACGTCGCACCGTTTCACCATCTTCCACTTCTTCATCCGTTGACTCCGATGATAGGGATAGGATCATGGACGAAAATCCACCACCAAGGAAGATAGTTGCAGACCGGAGCCAGACCGGCTGATGCTGGCGCGAGATCCAGCATCGCACCACCCGCCATTGGAGTTAACGCGAATTGGCAGATTCCTTCGAATATTCTGAACACCATTTCCCATTCTGCTCAGTTCCATGGGATACTTCACGAAAACCCGCGTCATCATCTCACTCGCATCGCGTGTATCTGCGACACCTTCCATCTTGCCAGCGTATCCGAAGACGCCGTGAAACTCCGCGTTTTCCGTTCTCAGCTCATCGATAAGCGAGTCTGTGGCTCGAGTCCCTCTCACAGGGCTCCATAGCTACTTGGGCTGCCATGCAGACCCAATTTCTTGAGAAATACGATCCTCCGGCTAAGGCCGCTCGTCTACGTAATCAGATTCATACTTTTCAGATGGAGGACACCGAGAGTTTCTACGAGGCATGGGAGCGTTTAAAAAATCTTTTATTGTTGTGCCTGAAGCACGGTTTGCAAAATTGGGCGGTTGTTGAGAAGTTCTACAATGGAGTGACGCACGTGACGCAAAACATGCTTGACACGGCGGCGGAAGGAAATTTGCTGACGACGATGGACCCGGATGAGTGCATCGCTTTGTTTAACGGTTAGCTATGAGTGGATACCAGCGACCACCTGCCAAGGGTGGTAAGACCGTCGACTCCATATCACGCGGCATACATTCGGTGGACACGACCACCGCACTCACGGAACGGGTAGAGCCGTTAGCACAGATTGTGAAGGACTTGTAGACGAAGAGCAAGTTGTGCGAGATATGCAGAGGAGGGCATGATACTGTTCAGTGCCCAGTCAGTTCGCAGGAGAGGCCGAAGACTTTATAGGAAATCCAAACCGAAATCCTAATTCTTTCAATTCTTATAATTCGAGATAGAGAGGCAACCAGAATTCCAACTGGAGGGGCAGTAATTAGTCCGGTTTTCATCAGCATCAGAGCCTTTTCCAGGATGCTGGTAAGAGGAGCGAGCAGTGGGTAGAAGAAGCCCACTTTAGAGGAGATGATGGCACAGCAGACGCAGATGTTATCACAGCTCATGACACGAGAGGATTCCCGACACAAGGAGATGCAGGAGAAGTTTCGCTAGCATGAGTAGTTCATGAGGAATCAGGGAGCGTCAATTCAGAGTCTCGAGCGGCAAATGGGGGAGATAGCCAGTCGATTGAATGAGAGGCCGTAGGGTACGCTACCGAGTAACACTGAGCATAACCCGAAGGGATTCGCGAAAGCTGTGACAACGAGGAGTGATGCAGGGGCACGAGATGAGCCCAGGTTTCAGGAGATGTCTAGAGGGAGATTCGTCGAGGAGACTACAGTGGTTGTAGAGAGCAGGTGGATGAGGAGATTCAGATGGAGTCTCCGTCGGCCCAGGTGCATCAGAGGCGCAGCCCAGGGAGTTCAGCATAGGCCGAGAGACAGCAGCTACTGAGCGAGCCATCGAGAGTCTACAAACCTAGAGTACCATACCCCAGGAGACTCCGCAGAGATAGAGATGAGGAGCAGAATTCTAAATTTCTTGATCTTTTTAAGCAGCTTCACCTTAATATTCCATTCCTTGAGGCATTGACTTAGTAAGGAGAAGTTAGCTGAGGTCGCTTCCATCCCTTTGAGTGCTAGTTATTCTGCTGTCTTACAGATGATGCTACCGAGAAGATGTCCGATCCAGGGAGTTTCACGATTCCCTGAATCTTGGGTGATGATACGGTTATTCATGCGCTGGCTGATATTGGTGCCACTATTAATCTCATGCCGTATTCTGTGTACAGCATTTTGGGTTTAGGCGAACCGAGGCCTACCAGGATGAGTATCCAGCTTGCTTGCTGATCCTTCTGTTAAATACCCTCGAGGGGTGGTCGAGAACATGCTTGTTCGTGTCCAGAAGTTCATCTTCCCGGTGGACTTTGTCATTCTGGACAGGAACGACGATGATAGTGTACCGCTTATTCTTGGCCGACCATTCCTTGCCACTGCACAAGCGTTGATCGACGTCTGCGAGGGTAAGTTGATCTTGAGAGTTAGGGATGAGAACGTCACCTTTGATGTTCGAGATCTGTGGAGCATGTTGGGGAGATCTGTGGGGACTTTTTAGCGAGAACGTCACCTTGTACTTTATCGATACCATCATGGAGCATGTTGGGGAGTTTTTAGCGAGATCTGTGGAGGATCTGCCTCCGACACTCAGATTCTCGATTGGGACATTCCGGAGATTGAGAAGGTTTCCATGACCGGTCAGTCAATGGAGGATGACACCGAGTTACATCACCCTAAGTCTAAAGTGTCTGCTGGGATCGTACGTGATGATACGATGGACCGACCTTCTGTCGAGAGCCCCCCTGCTTCCTTAGAGCTTAAGGATTTACCAGCCCATCTGGAGTACGCGTTTTTGGACGAGGAGAGGAAGTTACCGGTTATTATTGCATTTGCATTGACGGAGGTCGAGAGAGAGAGATTGTTGAGGGTGCTACGAGAGCACAAGGAGGCCATTGCATGGAAGATTATCGACATTAAGGGTATCAACCCTTCGTTTTGCACGCATAAAATGCTCATGGAGGATAATTTTTGGACTGTCATTCAGCCGCATCGGCGGCTTAATCCGAAGATGCAGGAGGTCGTGAAGAAGGAGATTATCAAACTCCTTGATGTTGGATCATTTTCCCGATTTCTGATAGTTCGTGGGTTAGTCCAGTCCAAGTGGTTCCTAAAAATTGTGGCATGACTGTCGTCACCAATGAGAGGAACGAGCTCATTCCCACTAGGACTATGACCGGTTGGAGAGTCTGCATTGATTACCGCAGACTGAATGATGCCATGAGGACAAAACAACCACTTTCCTTTACCTTTCATTGATCAGATGCTGAGCGTTTGGCAGGTCAGCAGTATTACTGCTTCTTGGATGGTTTCTCCGGGTACTTTCAGATTCCGATTGCTCTCGATGACCAGGAGAAAACCACGTTTACCTGCCCAATACAGCACGTTTGCCTATAGACGTATGCCGTTCGGACTGTAGAAACTCCAGCCACATTTCAGAGGTGCATGGTGGCTATATTTCATGACATGAACAAGGACTCCATAGAAGTGTTCATGGATGATTTTTCTGTGTTTGGGAGCTCTCTTGATCATTGTCTCTCCAACCTTGAGAGGATGTTGGCCCAATGCGTTGACACCAACCTAGTCCTTAACTGGGAGAAACGTCACTTCATGGTACGCGAGGGCATCGTTTTGGGGCATCGTATTTCGAGTGTGGGGATAGAGGTCGACCAAGCGAAGGTCGAGACCATTTCTAATCTTCCCCCGCCCACTTCTGTGAGATCCATCCGGGTCACGCTGGGTTCTATCGCCGGTTCATTAAAGATTTTTCTAAGATCGCGAGACCCATGACCAAACTTCTAGAGAAGGATGCCACGTTTTTGGTTTCTGAGCAGTGTATCGAGGCGTTTAATCTTTTAAAAGACAAACTCGTTAACGCCCCGATCATGATTGCTCCCGACTGGTCACTTCCCTTTGAGTTAATGTGTGATGCCAGCGACTTCGCAGTCGGAGTGGTTTTTCGACAGTGGAAGGATAAGCACTTCCATCCGATTTAGTATGCTAGCCGGACCTTGAATGGTGCACAGGAGAGTTACACCACCACCGAGAAAGAGCTTTTAGCTGTGGTGTTTGCATTCAATAAATTCAGGTCCTATCTTGTTCTACCTAAGACAATTGTGTACACGGATCATTCTGCCATTCGTGATCTCTTTAGCAGACAAGAAGTTAAGCCACGCCTTATCCGATGGATCCTGTTGCTTCAAGAGTTTGATATTGAAATCCGTGATAAAAAGGGGGCCGAGAATGTGCGGCCGATCATCTTTCACGTCTTGAGGGAGCTGAGTTAGGAGAGCCAGGGGTCAGGATTAATGACCACTTTCCGACAGAGAGTCTCATGATTGTTTGAGCTTAGGATGAGGGTTTTCCATGATTCGCTGACTTCGCGAACTATCTTGTGGACGGGTACTACCTGAAGATGTCTTACCAGCAAAAGAAGAAATTCTTTGCTGATGTTAAGTTTTACCTGTGGGACGACCCGTATCTCTTTCGTATAGGTGCTGACCAGTTGATTAGGAGGTGTGTTGACGTTAAGGAGGGATGGCAGATTCTAGGCCATTGCCATGTTGGACCGATAGGAGATCACCATGGTGCAAGTTTGACAGCGAAGAAGGTTTTTGATTGTGGATTTTATTGGCCTTCGATTTTTAAAGATGCGCACGCGTTTGTGAGCAATTGTGATCGTTGCCAGCAGGTCGGCAACATTTCTTCGCGAAATGAAATGCCCTAGAATGCTATTCAGGTTTGTGAGGTTTTCTATGTTTGGGGCATTGATTTCATGGGACCGTTTCCATCTTCCCATGGAAACAAGTACATACTCATGGCGGTTGATTATGTCTCGAAGTGGGTTGAGGCCAAGGCCTTAACCACGAATGATGCCCGAGTTATACTCCGTTTTCTCAAGAGCTTTTTTGCTCGTTTAGGTATCCTGAAGGCGTTGATCAGTGATAGAGGAACTCACTTCTGCAATGTGCAGATGGAGAAGGCGTTGCGACGCTATGGGGTCACCCATCGGCTTGCGACCGCTTACCACCCACAAACTAGTGGGCAGGTAGAAGTGAGTAATCGAGGGATCAAACGGATTCTTGAGAAAACGGTTGGTTCGAATCGTCGGGATTGGTTCGACAAGTTGGATGACGCGTTATGGGAAGGCCTACCACCTGCCTGTTGAGTTAGAGCACCGTGCGTCGTGGGCCGTACAGAGGGTCAATCTTGATATGTCCACTACGGAGGCCACTCGGTTACACCAGTTGCACGAGTTAGAGGAGCTGAGAGATCACGCCTACGCCCAGTCGTTCAGGTATAAGGAGCGGACGAAGGAACTGCATGACAGAAAGTTGAAGTGTAACAAGCAGTTCAAGTGTGGGGATTTGGTTTTATTGTATAACTCCCGGTTGAGGTTATTCTCGGGAAAGTTGAGATCCCGATGGTCGGGACCGTTCACGGTCACTGAGGTTTTCCCGTATGGCACGATTGAGATAGAAGATGAAGGAGGGAAGTTTAAGGTGAACGGTCATAGACTGAAGCACTACATTGGCGAGCCGGTGACTAATCAGAAGGTCGAGGTATTCTCCCTTGACTCGCTCTCCGAGAAGTAGACGTGATGGATGCACCACTCGGGAGACTGCCCGAGTTGTAGAGTTTGTATTTTTGTTATATGTTTGTGCTATCTGTTCTATTTGTTTTGTCTATTTCAGGATGTTCCAAGATGAAACCGCTCGTACTCAATCTCTATTCAAGTCGGTCGATTTAAGGGGTGTTCCATTATTGAAAAAAAAATATAAAAAATATAAAAAATAAAAAATAAAAAAATTATAAAAACCAAAAACACAAAAATATGTTTATTTCTTTATGCTTTTGTTTTCAGTGTTGTATGCCGCTACATGCGAGCGAGTTTGAGTTTTGCAGGTTATATTATGCGCATGGTAGCTACGATGGCGTCTTGGAACAGGTTCTCCCGAGGTTGCGGCCGTGAATGAAATGCTATACGGTCGTTTGGTTACTACTCAGCTATTGAGGGTTCTACACACAAACCAGGGGAGTAACCCATTCTTTGTTTTAGTCTTGTATACTTTATTTTTATTTTATGTTTTATTTTTATTTTATTTTATTTCTTTTCCTTGTACTCATCGAGGACGATTTTGTTCTATGTGTGGGGATGGGTTTTATTTTACTTAGTTGTAGGAAAATTTTTGAAAAAAAAATATATAAATAAAATAAAATAAATTTAATAAAATAAAATAAATAAATAAATAAATAAATTTGAAAAATTTTGAAAAAATAGTCCCTTGAAATTCGTTTTCTCTACATTAAACAGGAAATGATATTATTACCGAGTAGTTGTTATTTTATAAATTCTTGGTGTTTTCAATATATATATACATAATAAATAAGAACAATGCCCATTAGACCCGCATGTAATGTTTGGCAACCGAACAGTTTAGACTCAGTAATCGATGTGTCGGTAGGCTCAGCCTTTGAGAATGAAAAGGCGGTTTGGTTGTTGACCTAATTGAACCTTTTTAATGGCCTGACTTTAGTGGGAAACATCTTAGGGGTTTTGTTTGTTTAACTAAACTCGTGACAGGACTGGAATGAAAAGCTGGGTCATACTCAAGCCTCGAGTCACATGATCGTCTGTATATTAGTTGTTTTATCTTTTGTATTTGTTTCTATTCATGCAAAGCCATGTACTATGAGAATAAAAAAATAACAAAAAAAAAAAAGCCAAAAGGCAGAAAAAAAAGATGCTTTTGTAATTGCGTGCACTTGAAAGAGAGCTAGAGTTTATAGTTTGTATATGAGTCGAAATGTTTTAATCATGTGGAAATAGGTTTAAGTCAAGTTGGGATGACTCGGCCCGGTAAAACCATAACGGAATTGGTGAAGTGGCAGCAGGACCTTAAGGTGTGGGTTCAACTTAGTTATACAAATTAATAGAATTGTCACGCCTTATTTGCCTCGGTAAGTATTGGGGGCACGGGTTTAAGTGGACAACAATACCGGCAATCGACCTGATCTAGCTTATTAGGTGAAAGTTGGAAGAAATATTTGGGTAACGGGTCACTTGTTCTAATACTTTAAAATGAAAAAAAAAATAAAACCAAGAGTTGTCGGTTTAACTCTGATATGATCCTGTGTAGTATGTATTCTTTTTAGGGACGAAAAAGTCTTAAGTGTGGGGATATTTGATGTGTTGTAAAACACACTTTTTTTCAGCACCTTTTATCTACGTATTATATTATATTTTATGTGATTTTACTTGTTTTATACAGGTTTTACATAATCTTATTCATCTTCTAGTTTTTGGGTGAAAGAAAGAAAGAAAACGGACTTTTCGAGCAGTTTAGGAGCTTTTTACGCATACGTTTTCAAGTAAAACTCAAAGCCCGGCCCATTACATGTTGGAAAAGCCCAAGTCATACAATAATATGAAGATATAAAAAATAAAAAAGAAAACCCTAAGCAGCCTACAAGCTGCTTAGGGTTTGAAGGTTTTGGGTCTGGGGAAGGATGAAGACACAAGAACCAAGCCCC
Organism: Bidens hawaiensis; assembly: GCF_021521415.1. NCBI lineage: Eukaryota > Viridiplantae > Streptophyta > Magnoliopsida > Asterales > Asteraceae > Bidens > Bidens hawaiensis. Next base: position 10,606 of record NW_027502851.1, read on the forward strand.
AGGATCCTTTATCATCGGTTTTTACAGCCAAGGAGCAGCCCGGAACATCTCATATCCTTACATCTTTTTCATTGTTCATACACTTTGATTTTCTTGCTTAATTGTTGATTTGTTTTGCAATTGATTGAGGGATTGAATTGTTTATGATATTTGTTGATCAATGAATGCTTGAATTGATGTTTGAGATGAGTTATACAATGGTTTTATTAAGTGTTCATGGCTGTCCAAATATGATTAGAGGCTAAACTTGTTTGTTCAACCTAGGAATGATGATAATTGTTAGTGTTTGATGAGTTTTATGGATTGTTTGATTGATAGACTTTAATTGTTATTGTAAAGTTTGATTTAGACATGAAATAGTTTGTGTTTAAGGGCTGGAAATTTTGGTCATTCATTGCTTAAACCCCATGTGTCGGTTAATTAGTTTTGTGTTGATTGATCGGTGCATTGTTTGATTCTAGACTTTGAGTTTAGGGTTTGTTTGCGGTAGGTACAACCGTAGGGTTTTGTTGCGTGAATTTGAGGTTAAAGTACAGTGGTTAGGCACCTTCTTAGAGACCGATAGGTGATAAGAAGTAGGGTCGTCTCATTATCTTTGCATGCTAGAATAAGGATTGCGCGAGAGCGAGTTCGTTTCTTGTTAGGTTTAGGTGTTTTGAGCGACTAGTTGATCTATTTTGATTTAAGTTGAATTGTTCCTCTATGCTTGGTTGTGTAGTATTCATTGCCATTAGGGTCGAGTGTTGGTGAGACCGAGAGGTGAGTTAACATTTGAGCACGTTAGCAATTGTTTCCCGGTTTGGTCGTTTTAGTCGATTTTGAGTAGTTTAGGCTTGTTGAGTGAGATCGAGAGGTAATCCAGTGAGCCCGAGCAATCCTTAGTCGTGCCATCTTTAGGGACCTGTGTCTTGAAGTCATTTAATCCATTAGCTTGTTACGCCTACAGTTTGATTCAGACCTTGGTAGACGTTTTTCTCCATCCGAAGTTAACACAGTTAGTTCTCCATTAAGTTTTCTATTTTAGGTAACTTTTGTCAGTCAGTCTAGTTTGTCCAGTTAAGTAATTAAAAATCAAAAATCAATTAAATATTATTCTTAGGTAGGTCTTGTCTAGGGTTAGTGATCGTTAGCGTCTTACGTGTCCACGTGTTCGATACTCGAACTTCCTAGGTCTATACTACTTGCGATCGGTACACTTGCCGGTTGTGTGTGGTTTTAGGATTTTCGTTTTAATATTAAAGCTTAGTTGTGAGGGTTATCATATGCACATCAGTAGCACAGACTTTAATCGTTGAACTTGAAACGGTCAAACTGCTGTTTCAATCTGTCCTTTTTGATGTCTCTTAGCTTAGTGTTTCCCTCAAACATATCAATAACTGCATCATACATCTCTTTTGCAGTCTGGTGGTGATTGACATTGGTCAATATTTCTCACGAGAGACCTAGTTTCAGCATTGACAGAGCCTTGTCATCTCGTTTCTTCATTTTGCTTTCAATGGTGGCATTGTTGTTTGTTGCAAGGGAGGGAATATATTGTCCATCTCGGATTGAGTTCCAAAGCTCGGGGTCATTGTACTTGACTGCAGCTTCAAACAATACTTTCCATCTAATGAAGTTTTCTTGACCGAGTAATCTTGGAATCTTGTATGTAGACACTTCTTGGTCATCCATCTTCTCAGATTTGGACTTTGACAAATGAAAACTTGTAAAGCTTCAAACTTTATCTCAAAACCTTTAGTCACGTGGCCTTCAGCGAGCTTCTAAAGCTCTAATATCACTTGTCAGGACGGGACCTGATGCAAACCTTAGTAGGTTGACAAGAACAGACAGATCTAATAAACCCAAAGGCCTATTGAATATCCTGGCAGAATCAAGATATTCAACGGATGGGAGTGAAGGTGTAAGAAATAAACGAAACAACAATAAATAATCAGTAATAGCAATAAACAAAGACAAAGATTCACTGCATTTTATATATCATTAATGTAACAGTGAAAGGAATGTCTAGGGTTTCGTGAAGGCGGCGGCGGTATGAGGAGACAAAGGGAATATTCGTTGGAATGTTTGTGCTCTCCTATTTCGTGCCTTTCTAAATGGTAACCTAGGACCCTATTTATAGGCCTTGACATTCCGTCTAAAATACCCTAATTATTACATAATGAATGACAAATAAAATACAAGTGTTAAGAGTCTTCGAGCATGATATGTATCTTGCTCGAGCAGACTCGATATGCAATGTATGCTCGATGAGAGTCTTCGAGTACACTTTACTTAGAATATTTTCTAATAGAAAATATTCTCCTCTAACATTCTTCATTCTTCTTGACTAATCCTTGCTTTGCTCAAATTTGTCCATCGAGCAAGCACACTCTTCTTGATGTCTTCAATCCTGCCTTGTGACTTACTGAACAATCTTCAGCATGCTCGGATGTAAAGCTTGCTCGGGACTGAACCATGCTCGAAGTCTATACTTAGAACATATGCCATCTTCTTATTGCATCCATGCTCGACACCAATGTGCTCGGATCACTTGTGCTCGGATCACTTGGCTAAAACTTGAATGATCAAGTTGCTTGCTCGATGGGCAATCCGTACTCGATAGAAGAACACCCTTTCTCAGAGATATGTAGCTTGCTCGAAGCCTTCAACACTAAGAAGAATTCACTGAAATAGCTCTGGAAGACTATGCTCAAGGTAGTAAACCATGCTCGATGATCCAAGCTTGCTCGTAGTCCATACTTAGCCGATTTCTTGAGGTGGTTGAGAAGATTTCAATCTTCCTTTGCAAATATCCGACTCAACATAACCTATTTAGCACATTCTAAACCAGAATCTTCCTCAACAACCTCAGCAACATTAGCTTGGAAAACCGAGTTCCATCTAAAACCCTCATCGACTTGTGAAGTAGCTGCCTTTGGTTGTGAAGTAGAAGCTTCTGTTTGCTTCTTTCCCTTTGAAGATTCGGCATCACTCGGTCGATGACAAATGGCCTGGTTATAATAGTCTCTCCTGAACGGATTTTCCCCATTGTCAACAACAATTTTAATTATGCATTCCCTCTTGAAGTGACCTTTTTCCTTGCACCTGAAGCAACGAACCTTGGACTTATCAAAGCCAAGTTTTGATGGTGATCCTTCAAGTACATTCTTGCCTGCAATCTCCTTGAATCATTGTGCTCTATGAATAAGACTGGCCACACACCATCTGATGTAAATCATTTCCATATCCTCTGGATCGATCTGGTCATAATTTTCTTTCGTCATGTTCTAGTTACTAATCCTCCCCTCAACAAAGCATTCATATGATACCAGAACAGACCCAAGGAATGCTATATGCTCCTTGACCGTCTCAGTAGTCATCCCGCCAGTATTCTTGACATTCACAGCAATATTACAGTGAAGGACATCAGGATCAGATTGTTGTGATGTTGATGATGTTTAAGATACCGGGATTGTGCCTGAGTAACGGCTACTATACTGTGGAGTAGCTCGCACATTAATCACAAAAGCTTGACCCATTGGTTTCGCACAGAAAGCAGTTTGGATCTTAGGGCTTTGTGAAACAACGGATTGAGAACTCTTGTAATAGGGACCAATATCCTGTGAAACAACAGTGCTCTTCATCCTCGGTTTCTTTCTCAGTTCCAGCTCTTGTTCCTCCAGCTTCTCAATGAAGCTAGCCAAGTTCAAACGGGCATATGCAATAGGATTGGATTACTGAATCATAATGAAGGTGCCCCACTCCTCAGGTAAATCATCAACAAGTTTAACAACGTACTCATATTCAGGCTTGTCAATTCCCAGCCTCTTCGTCTCGTTCACCAGTTGACAGTACCTTTCAACAAGCTGGGAAAATGATTCACCTTTGATCTAGGTGAATATATCAAATTCTTTCTTAAGCAATGCCATCTTGCTTTTCCTTATGTCTGGATTACCCCGGTCTTTGTTCAACAGGGCTTGCCATATGGAGTAACAAGACCCATTGTGTTTCAACAGCTGGAAAATCTCTGTTTTGATTGCTTGTTGGAATAAGTTCAGCATTTTCTTTTCTTTCAGAAAAGATGCCTTATCACGTTCATCAATCTGAGACAATCTGTAATTGCTTCCACTCTCATTCTTGGGAATTATGTATTCCTCCTCCACAGTAGTCCACGTCTCATAATTCAAAGCTTGCACATAGGTTTCGAATTTGTTAGCCCATGATGGATAGTATTCCATCCTAAGCATCTTTGGTGGCTTGTCAGAAGTACCCATCTCATTCTTCAGGTTAATGTTTTGTAACAAGGCTGATGGTTAAGACACATAAGCGTTGAGAATATCCGTGGTTTTAATCAAAGATCAACACAAAGTTCAAGCTGTAGATCAATAATAGATATGTGTTGGGCTTGGTCAAGCCAACGGATATGAGAGAATAAAAGTCAAACGGATATATCTACCAACGGATATGTCAAGATGAACGCATATGTAGGTCAAACAAACATGATCAAGGGTCAACGGATATGCATTCTGAAATAGTCAAATGGATATGTTCTTGGTCAACGGATATGTGAAAGGTCAATGAACGTCGACGGATATCTTTGTAGCGTATAAGTCTCAGCGGATATCTTTGTAGCATATAAGCTGACAAATATCTTTGTAGTGTTATACGCGTATATGATATGCGCTGAAACCTTATGTGCTGACAAACATGTGCGCTCAGAATGATAAAGAACTAATTTTGACATTTTGGAGAGTATCTTGATGATGAATTAAGATGAAATTTGGTAGGGTTTGTCACGGATATAATGAATGGTTGGTGAAACTTTGAAGAAATTTAAACGGTGAAAAATTAAGATAAAGAGAAAAGACTTGAATTCTTGCATTTTCCAAGCGAATAACAAGCCTAAATGCTCTGTTACCACCGGAAAAGACATTGTAGGTATGATGTACTTACGGATCTGAATGTTATCGCTAGAGCCTTGAAGTGCGGAAATCAACAAGGATGGAAGAACACAACAAACATTAAGCTCCTCTTCATTAATGTAAACAAAATTTTACAAAAGAATGACTTTTACAAACCACTTTCTCTCTCTAGAATCTGACAATATCCATAAGTGTTACTGTTCACGCATAAGTCAAATTATATATAGGTTTGACATGTAAGATCACTATAGCGCTTATGTTATACGGCGCATATGTTATGCGCCGAACAACTTATGCGGCATAGTTGACTTATGCACTATCAACTAACATTACAAACATACACTTGACTTTTAAGCATTACAAGACAGACTAAGACCCTAGCAATTGACATTATGCTTCTACAGTAAACTTATGTACATTTAACAAAATTTCCAGAAGTTAAACATACATATTTAAGTCCTTGAAATTGTATAAATTAGTCCCAAGGGATAATATTGAAATCGGTCTATAAAAACCGTTTAAACGGACACTTTTGTAACTCACTTAACTTTAGCATCTTTAGCCCTAAACATAATATTATGTTAAGTTATAACCTGACCAGGATGTGTTTACATACATCATCATTTTTTAAAACCGAACAAAAGGTGCTAATGGGCCCAAACCAGACTAAAGCCACTATTAAGGTTACAAGTACCCTAATATCAACATGAAACTTAAAATAAGTCCTTACCATATATTACAACATCACCAAACATGTTTTGTGAAGAAAATGAGTTTTAGATGAATATTGGTAGCCAAGGGTATTTTTGGAAGTTAACTTGAACCCAAATCAAATAAGTACAAAACAAAGGCTTAAGAAAAAAAAAATATATATATATATAAAGGAAACTGATGCGAACATGACCATGAACCTCTTAAAATTTTACAATGTGCAGCCCTTAAAACCGAAGCCAACTTGTAGGCGTTCGGTAACCTGTTTAAGTGAAAACTAGCTTGAAAACAAACCCGATGGGTGACCTTGTTACCTTCTGGACATTTAACATAATTTCCAAAGGTTAAACATCTTTATTGAGTCCTTAAAAATGCATAACCCAGCCCCAATCGATAATTTTGAAACCGTGTATGAAGAACCTTTTAAACCGATATCTTGATTACTCGTTAACTAAGAAACAAACCCTACAGCCTAAATAATATTATAAAATATTTTTGCAGACCGAAATATAATATTTCGAAGAATAATAACCTGTCCCGAAACTGTTTTTCATGAAACATCGCATTTAACATCGAACTAGAACCCAACCGGGCCAAAAATGGGCCCGTTAGCAAAACTGCAGCTACGAACAATCTTTCAAAACCCATGAAATACCAAAACAACCTATTTTTATGTATTATGGCAGGCCCTAACTTGTTAGTTTATAAAAATTGGGTTTTTGTTAAAAACATAATGAAATGGCAGTTTCATAAACGAGTTATTTCTCAAATTCTGGAAGTATAAAAGTAAGTTTTTAAAACCGAAATTTACAAGTTAGAATGTCTCGGTATAAGTGATAAAATGTCAAAGGATAAGTGGAGTTTGAAAAGGTCCCATTTACGAGCTTAAAAGTGTTATCTGGTTAAAACCGACGAACGGGCCGGCTTCTTAAGAATTAAATGATTCAAAAATAAAATGTGAGTATTTTTCTAGAAGTTAAACGTAGAATAATTTATTGTAATGATATAAACCATCTTCAATACATACAACACCCTGTTTGTCAAAAATTGGCATTTAACTGTGACCTACGTAAACCGATATAAACCGAACAAGCATCTTGAGAGATACAAAATTACGAATTTTTGATTCTAACTATAAGTATAAGTTTATAAAACCATAATTTGAGTGTTTACTTATTTTACAATAACTAACCAAGTCTTTAACTTGACTTTTGCTAAAACGAACGTACGGGGACTACGACCTTACAGCCCCAAAAATTCTGAAGTACCAGACCCGGAAATAACTTATTTTTCTAACATATATGTTTCTGGGAAACAGGAGATTTCTATTAACAAAGTATTCATTTATATACACTTTTCTTTTAAGACATGTTGAAAACGGACAACACCGATGATAACCGGCATTGTTATCTTCCGTAATCTCATGACATGTTGTTTATACCAATAATCATTAAACCTTTTATATGAATAAATTATATAGCATCTAGGGTCATAGGTAACCTGAAACCTAACAGAAAACCCGAACTTTCCAAAAATGGAAACTTTATCAAAACCCGACAAATGAACCATGGTAACTAAAACTCCCGGAAGTTAACCTTTGGGTAGCACTATTTGGGAGATCCCATGCACAGTGATCCTATGTCGGGTAAACCACACTAAAGTCTGCGTACCATTGGGGCATATGACCTAACGTTTGGGGCAGAGTTATAATCAGGGACGGGTGTTGTTTGGTCATAAGTCGAGGGGAGACTTATGATCAAATGCAGGATTGATTGTGGACTTCATTGATGTGCACCATACTTTATACTTACATACTCGCAAACTTATACACTTTTATGAATTAAATCTTTTATGTGTGTGTGAGCTAAACTCACGAACTCACCAACTCTTTAGTTGACACTTTTTAACATGTATTCACGTACGTTGAGGATAGTAATTTGGATTAGGAAAGTAATGAGTATGCCTAACAATAGAGGCATATGCCAAACAACAACAATGAAGATTAGGTGCCAAGAAGATTAGTAAAACCTAACATGGGATTGCATAAGTGTCAGAGAAGAAATTGTAGTATAGTTACACCTTGTCTTAAATGCATAGTACTAACATTGTAAACTTACTTTTATCAATGATATCCTGCTGCTTACATTTGTTACCAAATTATCCACGAAATGCCCAGCCCCCCCCCCCCCCCTTTGGTTGGGTGTGACAATGTTTGTTCATACTTGTTTTAAAAGACACAAAAATACTTAGCTACTCTTTTGTTGTTATTTTTCATGTTAAAGGCAGATTTGTAATGAACTAAAGAGTTGATTAAATAAACCAAACAAACTGCCTTAAACTGATTCTTCACTTAAACTAAAGAGTTGATTTTAAGAAACCGATTCATGTTTTTCCTTTCAAGTTTCTATTTTATTTTAGATTTTTATTAGTTCATAGGTTTTGATATGCGGCAACCAACCTCCGTCTCATACCGAGGAACGGACTGAACCAAAACCGAACTTTCACATAAGTTGATGTTTAAACAAGCAAGCATGTATTTTATCCTTGGGTATTGTTTCATTTTGATGATTATGATATTCCTCATGCTTTTGGCCTGTCGGAACCGAACTTGGTCCCATATCGAGTTTTGGGCCGACCAAACCAAACACTCACTTAATCTCGAGATTTGGAGTTCTGATTGATAAAACCCTCAAACTTGATTAAGCTACTGACTTTTATGAGATCATCTTGGATTTGGCATACTATCGAGCTCCGAACAAGCTAAACCGATCACACTGTTAAACCCATTTTTGACGTTTACACCAAGTTGTATTCGGTTAAGACATGGGTTTCATTTACAAACTAAATCTATTAAGTTTTATTTTCATTTTCATACTTTGGTGAAGTCAGAACCGAACCCACTAATTTTGGTTGTTAGATCGATAATAACTGAACACTCGCTTAACTATAATTGTTGGTTTTTTTCCTTTCCGAATTCGTGCGCCATGTGTCGAACCATTCCTATTCCTAAACTTGTATATTTCTCGGAATCATCTGTCGAAATTTAACATTCGGGTTCACCCACTTAAAGACCGATTCGTTTATTTTATTGTCACTATTCCAAGTGAGTAATCACACTCCCGTTTTTATATATTATACTTTTGGGGGTGGTGTGCGTACCATATTCAAACTTACACGTTTTAAGACCTTAATATTGAATCCATTGATGTGCGTCGGATAACCTTATAACAATGACTCTCAAAACTAAGCTTTAAAATTAAAACGAAAATCCTAACCACACACAACCGGCAAGTGTACCGGTCACAAGTAATATAAACCCAGGAAGTCCGAGTATCGAACACGAAGACACGTAAGACGCTAACGATCACTAACCCTAGACAAGACCAACCCAAGAATAATATTTAATTGTTTTTAATTTTTGTTTTTCTGTTTATAAAATAATTTAACTGGACTAACTGGACTGACTGACATAAGTAACCAAAGTAGAAAACTTAACGGAAAATTGACTGTGTTGACTTTGGATGGAGAAAAAAGTCTACCTAGGTCTGAATCAAACTGTAGGCCTAACAAGCTAAAGGATTGGATGATATCAAGACACCGGTTCCTAAAGATGACACGACTAAGGATCGCTCGGGCTCACTGGATTACCTCTCGGTCTCACTCAACAAGCCTAAACTACACAAAATCGGCTAAAACAACCAAACCGAGAAACAATCGTTAACGTGTTCTAATGTTGACTCACCTCTCGGTCCCACCAACACTCGTTTCTAATGGTAATGAATACTACACAACCAAGGATAGAGGAACAATTCAACTTAAACCAAATAGATCAACTAGTCGCTTAAAACACCTAAACCGGACAAGAAACGAACTCGCTCTCGCGCAATCCTTATTCTAGCATGCAAAGGGAATGAGACGACCCTAACTTCTTATCACCTCTTGGTCTCTAAGAAGGTGCCTAACCGCTGTACTTTAACCAAATAATCATGCAACAAAATCCTACGGTTGTACCTACCGCAAACGAACCCTAAACACAAAGTCTAGAATCAAGCAAGCACCAACCAATCAATAGAAAACTAATTAACAGACACAAGGGGTTTAAGCAATGAATTAACCAATTTTCCTGCCATTAAACACAACCTATTTCATGTCTAAATCAAACTTTACAATAACAATTAGCCTCGCATACTCTTTGGACAGCAGCAAATACTTAATAAAAACATCTTATAACTCATACCAATCATCTCAAAAATCATTCAACAATCAATCCTACTCATAAACACTTCAATCTTTAAATCAATTGCAAAACTAGTAATCAATTGAACAAGTATAAAAAGATGATGAACAATGTTTAAAAAGAAAGGATATAAGATGATTGTGGGTTGTTCTTGGCTGCTGCAAACTGATGATGAACGATCCCGAGACTTTTTCTTGACTCCTTCTTCCTTCCCTAGCCGCCACAAGTCCAACCTAGCCGACACAAAGCTTTTTCTCCTTTCTCCTTTGTTGGCACAGTTCCGATCGGGCGGGGGGGGGGGGGGGGGCTGTTAGGGTTTTTTTCTTTTTTTTTTGTTATAATATAATAGGAGGCTTGGGATTTTTAATGATGTAAACGAGCCGGGCTTTAAGTCTTGTCTTGAAATTGTATGCGTAAAAGGCCTTTAAGCTCCTCTAAAGTCCGTTTTTTTTTCTTTCTTTCACCCAAAGCCTACAAAATAAACACTATTATATAAAACCCGTATAAAACAAGTCAATGAACATTATTATAAGGTAAATACATATAAAAACATAGATAAAGGGTGCGGAAATAAGTGCAGAAAATAAGTGTGTTTTACAACACACTTATCGAGTGATCCGTGTACACAACCGCTCCAACTGCGAAGTCGCTCGCATCACACATTAACTCAAAGGGAAGCGACCAGTCAGGAGCAATCATGATAGGGGTGTTAACGAGTTTGTCATTCAAAAGATCAAACGCCTCGATACACTACTCAGAAAACACAAATGGGGCATCCTTCTCCAGAAGTTTGGGCATGGGTCTCGTGATTTTGGAAAAATCTTTAATGAACTAGTTGGTTACCTAATTGCACGTTAATCATATTCAATGGCCATTTTGGTAGACTTTAATGCTTAAGTTAGGGTTTTTTTTCCGATAAAAATATCCAAGATTGTCTTAGCTATTACATATGGGCTTGAAAAATTGTACAAATGTGCAAAATTTTGATAGTCTAATTTTAAGGTTAAATCAAGTTGGGGCGGTCTGGTTCGGTAAAACTATAATGAAGCATGGTAAGGCGGCTTCAGGGCTTTGAGGTGTGGGTTCCATTTTAATCATATAAACTTATAAAACTGTCACACCTTATTTTTCCCGGTAAGTATTAAGGCATGGGTTTAAGTGGACAACAATATCGGCAATCGCGGTCTTTGTGTTCTTTGTGCTTAATTAAGATAATCTATGAAGTATTTTGAGAATGATCTCTGATTCTGATTCCATTGAAAAGTATTTTTCTGGACGAAAAAGGATAAGTGTGGGAATGTGATGGTTGGGTAAAAGTTAGTTATTATTATATATTAATTAGTTAATTTTAGTTGAATAAATGAACGAACATTAGTACTCCAAGCATTGTTATGTGTTTCCAGGACATTGGAAGCTATGGAGCTTAATGAGGATATTTACGGTCTTGGAAGGAAGATCGAGAAGTGAGAGATTGGAAGTGCACGTATTACGAGGCAGTCAAGTAAAGAAAATATTAAATCTAGAAAAATTGCATCTTCGCGATACGCGAAGATGCAGGGGAACAACTTCACGATACGCGAAATTACATGAAACAGGCCTGACTATTTTGTCCTTCACGATACGCGAAGAAGAGAGCCATGTTATGTTCGCGATACGCGAAGATGCTCAAAGTCGGCAAAAATTAGGGTTTGCCTTATATAAACCCCTTAATGTCCCGATTCGGATTATTACGACTTCCAGAGGCAGAAGAGGTGCTCAAGGACGATTTTAAGCCATCCCGAAGCTTCCGGTGTGTCCTACGATCGTATGTTCATCAAGATAAGTGCTTTAACGATTATGTTGATGTCCGGCTAAGTCGTGTGTGTTCGTTCTAGGCTAAGGTTTTGTGTGAAGTACTGTTTTGATCAGATTCTAATGCTTAATGGATATAGCTTGATTGAATTTATGTGATTTGTCATGCTTAATTAGTATTTGGTTGATTAAAGGTTGTGTTTTTGATTATTGATTTGTGTAACATTTGTTTTGTTGTTCATCAACATTTAGGGTTAGGCTCGTGTGTCCTTGAACTATAATCATAAAACCTTATTATTGAGTTAATTATCCTAGAAATAGAATTGGTAATTATGGTGTCCGGGTTCATTTGTGTCAACATTTCGGTTAGGGTATCGTTTGTCATCATAAATCAAACCATAGGACTAGCAATTATTATAAAACCAAAGACTAAAGAATCTGTGATTGACGTATGGATGCTTTTCATTAATATTGTTTACAAATCGTTTCAAAGTAATCATTTAGTTTAATTAATCTTTTCAAAAAATTGCTTGACATCGTCTGTCTGCATTAGTTTAATAATTAATTTAGTAATATCAAATTAGCACTTTCCTTGAGTCCCTGAGGAGACGACCTTACTTACCCGAACTAGTTTATAGGTATTTAAGTCTTTAATTAATTGTTTTTTAGTAGACCGCGACAGCCTTTGTAAGACAAGGCGTCCAAACGAGCTCGGATTGGCACAAAACTTTGTATGAGGCGTCCGGACCCCGAAATATGAGTGAGGTTCCCAAAAAAAAGTTTTTTTTTTCTGGTCGGGAGGGCCGGTTGGCGGGATCGGTTGGTCCGCAAGGCCTTTGTAAGACAGGGCATCCAAACGAACTCGGATTGGCACGAAACTTTGTATGAGGCATCCGGACCCCGAAATATGAGTGAGTTTCCCAAAAAAAAGTTTTTTTTTCTGGTCGGGACGGCCCGGTTGGTCCGAAAGACCTTTGCAAGACAGGGCGCCCAAACGAGCTTAGATTGGCACGAAACTTTGTATGAGGTGTCCGGTCCCCGAAATATGAGTGAGGTTCCCAGAAAAAAGTTTTTTTTTTCTAGTCGGGATGGCCCAGTTGGTGGGGCCGGTTGGTCCATATGGCCTTTGTGAAACAGGGTGTCCAAACGGGTTGGAATGACACGGGACCTTGCGTGATGATAGCATTGATCCAAGCAAAATAGTGAAAGAAAGACCTAAAGTAATCAAAGTTTATTCTAGAATGGTGAAAGGTGAAAATATTGGAAGTGGCTAGTAATTGTGTGGAGGGGACCATCTATGTAGTGGAAAATAAACCTTGAGGTGAATTAGTTTTTGAATTCGTTATTTTGTGTTTGCTCCAGCTGTTTTGCTTAGAGAGAGGGTTATCCCCTGGGTTTTATTGTTATTGAGTTCATTTCTATCTTTTATTGTAATTTTCGATTACCCATCAATAATATAACCTACCATTTGCCTTACAAATTGTCACTTCATATCATATATCCATCATTGGTCCGACCTGCTAGTGACCTGCCATTCATGGAGACCAGAGCTCAGAATTCACGTTTGGATGCCCAGGAACAACAGATCAAGCAATTACAAACTAATGTCACAGAAATTAAATCTTCGTTGGGAGCGTTAGATACAGATCGGATGGAATCCGGCGAGTTTCGTAAGGTGGTTTTGGCCTGGATGAAACACCAGGACAAACATCTGGCGGAGGGGGTGTCAGGCGTGGATTCTTTGTCAGGGGTTTTCTCGTTGCTTCGTTCTCCACCTCCCGCTGGCGGCGTGTATATCGGGTTGCCGTATGCCGTGAAGAAAATTAAGTTGCCGGAATTCAGTGGGTTTGATCCTCAGGGGTGGATTCAAAAGGCGAATCTCTATTTCGACATCAATAACACCCCGGACGACCATCGCCTCCAATTGGCTCAAGTGAGTATGGTCAAGGTCGCTCAACAATGGTTCACCGTGATTACTCAGGTTCATGTTTCTCTCTCATGGGTTGATTTTCAAGCGGAATTGTTACAACGTTTCAGTGGTCTCGAAATTCAAAATCCGTATGAACAATTGGCCACCATCCAACAAGGAGATTTGATTCATGATGACATTGATGATTTTGAATATCTGCTCTCCCTGGTTCCTCGGTTAATGGAAACTCAGGCGTTGGGTTATTTTGTTGCCGGGTTGAAAGCCGATGTGAAAAAATGGGTCCGGTTACATTGTCCTCAAACTCGTTTGGACACAATGTACCTCTCCAAGGATGTGGAAGCGATGCTCCGCCTGCCATTATGTAATGGGCCGGCATCTCGCTTTCGTTATGGGCCTTCTCCAAATAATGGCTCGGTCATGGGCCAGGCCGACTCCAGGCCTTCTTTTAATTCTAAAACGTCAGATAAGGTTTTTCCATATCGAACTGATTTTCCTCACCCTAATTCACCTGTCAAATCGAGTTCATCTTCTTCATCCGATTCAGGGCAAGTATTTCAAAGGGATCGTGGAGTAGGTTCCTTTTCTCGAACTGAATGGGAAGACCGTCGTAAGAAGGGATTATGCTTTCGTTGTGGGCAATTGTACGGTCCAGCACATAAATTCCCTGAGGGAAAACAGTTCGTTGTGGGCAATTGTACGGACTAGCACGGCATGACATCGACTATAAAACAGTTCGTTCGAGAATGCGACACGTGTCAACATTGCAAGGCAATTTCAGCCCTTCCTGGGGGTCTTTTACAACTATAAGCTATTCCGGAGGCTATTTTGGAAGATTTATCTATGGATTTTATAGGGGGTTTGCCCACCTCCAAGGGATTTAATGTCATATTAGTGGTGGTGGATCGTCTTTCAAAATATGCTCGTTTCATCCTCTTAAAACATCCATATAAGGCAAAATTAGTGGCTGAAGTGTTTGTGAAAGAAGTAATCCGCCATCAAGGGGTCCCTAAATCTATTGTCAGTGATCGTGATCCATTATTTCTAAGCAAATTTTGGCAAGAGATTTTCCGATCCATGGGAACCAAGTTACATATGAGTTCTGCATATCATCCTGAATCCGATGGTTTAGGTAATTAATCGTTGTCTAGAACCATACTTGAGTTGTTTTGCTGTGGACCAGCCAAAGAACTGGGCTGTTTGGCTTCCATGGGCAAAACTTTGGTATAATTCCACATATCAGGTTTCCACCGGTACGACTCCATTTGAAATGGTGTATGGTCGGTCACCACCATCAGTGTTACAATATGTGCATGGAAAAACTAGGGTGGAGGCGGTGGCACAGGAATTGCAAGATAGAGACGAGGCTCTCAAACAACTTAAACAACACCTAACTACTGCTCAAAGTGCTATGAAGACACAAGCTGACAAGAAACATCGGAATATTCAATTTATGGATGGGGAATGGGTGTATGCGCGTCTCAAACCTTATCGACAGATGTCGGTTTCTAGCCGCATTCATCAAAAACTGGCTGCAAAATATTTTGGGCCATTTCAAGTCATTGAGAAAATTGGGCTAGTGGCTTATAAACTCTAGCTGCCTCCCACTTCAAAAATCCACCCAGTATTCCATGTGTCCTTATTAAAAAAAGGCTGTTGTGGGACCTAGTGATTCAGTCTTACCCCAGAATTGTAGGTGGATGTTGATGCCATACCCACACCGGTAGCAGTGCTTGCCAATGTAACATACAAGCGATCAGGATCCGGTGGAACAATGGTTGTTACAATGGTACGGTTAATCCGTGGAAGAGGAAACATGGGAGGATGCTCAGTGGATAAGGCTAGTTTCCAAACTCAAGTCTTGAAGACAAGACTTTATTGAAAGAGGGAAGTAATGATAGGATTGATCCAAGCAAAATTGTGAAACAAAGACCTAAAGTAATCAAACTTTATTCTAGAAGGGTGAAAGGTGAAAATATTGCAAGTGGCTAGTAATTGTGTGGAGGGGACCATCTATATGGTGGAAAATAAACCTTGAGGTGAATTAGTTTTTGAATTCGTTAGTTTGTGTTGGCTCCAGCTGTCCATCACGTGAGGGCTCAATGCCATGAGATATGAGTGTCCAAAAAAAACGAGTCGCCTTTTGGGCCGTGATGGGCCCGGTGGGCCCGGCCCCGTGGGACCATGTCCCTTGTTTTGGATAATGGACGGAATGCCACGAGGCGTCGGGTGGGAGGCCACCCGAACATGAGGATCAACTTTATGACTCGTTTATCGGGTCTAGGTTGGTAACTTTGTGTTTTCGGGTCTACATGTTGACCGGGCCCGCTAGACGTCAACAGAAGTTTCCCGAAATAGGACTTGTTAACAAGAAACATTATCACGGGCATAGGCGGGGTATTACCAAGAAACGTAGATCGTGTTGTGCTCGGACCCAAACCTAGATCTGCCTCGCTCGACCTCAACCTTCAAGTTTACTTTCCATAATGGGTCGAATGGAATAATGACCTCATGTGTTCGGGTTAACCAAAAGCCAAGGGGCTGTAGCAAGTTTGTCGAACAACGTTCTAACCTTACTGGGGCAGTGTGCCAGGTTTACCGTGCTTTGCAAGTCATTGTGGCCAAGTTACCGGGCAACATGGCCAGCTTAGCAGGTACCATGCCAGGTTACCGGGCACCATGGCCAGATTAGCAGGTACCTTGCCAGGTTACCAGGCCAGATTAGAAGGTACCGTGCCAGGTTACCGGGGAACTTGGCCAGCTTACCAGCCAGCGTTCCAGGTTACCGAGCAACATGGACAGCTTACCGGTCAGTTCATGACATGGTAGCAACGTTGTGTGCATCATATCATAGAACTTCTGGTTAAGCGTGCTTGGACTAGAGTAGTTCTAGGAAGGTGACTCGCTGGGAGGTCCTCATTTTTTTTTTTGCCTTTGGTGAAATGTATAAATGAATAAGCTAATGCTTCTATTTTGGTTGCAATCATACCAGCACTAACGCACCGGATCCCATCAGAAATCCGCAGTTAAACATGCTTGGGCGAGAGTAGTACTAGGGTGGGTGACCCCCTGGGAAGTCCTCGTGTTGCAACCCACTTTTTGCAACTTTTATGTTTTCTGCATAGATCCTATGGCATCCATACAATGCCTTTAACTTGCAGAAATTATCATTCGCCAAAATTCAAGAATTGGGTCATTTTAACTTGGTGCATTCTGTAGCCATTACATTTCCTGAATTCCAACACTTGTATGAATTTCATAATGTCATATGCCTTTAACTTGCAGAAATTACAACATCAGTGTCATTCGCCAAAATTCAAGACACGGGCCATTTTAACTAGGTGCATTCTATAGCCAAGCTAGGCATTGCCTGAATTCCAACAGATATATGAATTTCATGTGTGTTTATATACAACCTCTTTGACTTGGGGTTCTGGGTTAGGTGTAAAACTTAGTTGGTGTTGTTTGAGTTAGAGTACTTGGTTGTAGTTATGCTTTCGTTGGATTGGAGTTGTACTTGGGGTTGGAGCATTTTGAGTTGGGTTGGACAAGTACACGGGTTGGATTGGAGTTGTACTTTGGGGTTGGAGTCTTTTGAGTTGGGTTGGACATGTACATGGGTTGGAGTTATGCCTTGATTGGATTGGATTTGCGCTTGGGATTGGAGTGTTTTGACTTAGGTTGGGTTGTTATACTACATGTGTTGGATTGGAGTTATGCTTGGGTTGGAGTTATCTTGGTCGAGATAGACCCTTGCATTGGGTTGGAGTTGCTTGAGTTGGGGTGGACAAGTACTTGTTTAAGTAACACATGGGTTGGAGTTGCTTGACTTGGTGTTGACAAGTACTTGCTCGAGTAACACATGGGTTGGAGTTTCTTGAGTTGGGATAGACATGAACTTGTTCAAGGAACACATGGGTTGGAGTTTCAACGAACTGTTTTATAGTCGATGTCATGCCATGCTAGTTCATTCGAGAATGCGACATGTGTCAACATTGCAAGGCAATTTCAGCCCTTTCCAGGGGTCTTTTACAACCGTTAGCTATTCCGGAGGCTATTTGGGAAGATTTATCTATGGATATTATAGGGGGTTTGCCCACCTCCAAGGGATTTAATGTCATATTAGTGGTGGTGGATCGTCTTTCAAAATATGCTCATTTCATCCTATTAAAACATCCGTATACGACAAAATCAGTGGCTGAAGTGTTTGTGAAAGAAGTAATCCGCCATCATGGGGTCCCTAAATCTATTGTCAGTGATCGTGATCCATTATTTCTAAGCAAATTTTGGCAAGAGATTTTCCGATCCATGGGAACCAAGTTACATATAAATTATGCATATCATCCTGAATCCGATAGTCTAGGTAATTAATCGCTGTTTAGAAGCATACTTGCATTGTTTTGCTGTGGACGAGCCAAAGAACTGGGCTGTTTGGCTTCCATGGGCAAAACTTTGGTATAATTCCACATATCATGTTTCCACCGGTACGACTCCATTTGAAATGGTGTATGGTTGGTGACAACCATCAGTGTTACAATATGTGCATGGAGAAACTAGGGTGGAGGCGGTGGCACAGGAATTGCAAGACAGAGACGAGGCTCTCAAACAACTTAAACAACACCTAGCTACTGCTCAAAGTGCTATGAAAACACAAGCTGACAAGAAACGTCGGAATATTCAATTTATGGTTGGGGAATGGGTGTATGCGCGTCTCAAACCTTATCGACAGATGTCGGTTTCTAGCCGCATTCATCAAACACTGGCTGCAAAATATTTTGGGCCATTTCAAGTCTTTGAGAAAATTGGGCTAGTGGCTTACAAACTCCAGCTCCCTCCCAATTCAAAAATCCACCCAGTATTCCATGTGTCCTTATTAAAAAAGGCTGTTGTGGGACCTAGTGAATCAGTCTTACCCCAGAATTGCAGGTGGATGTTGATGCCATACTCACAACGGTAGCAGTGCTTGCCAATCGGTTAATTCAAGAGGATAAGGATCCGGTGGAAAAATGGTTGTTACAGTGGTACGGTCAATCCGTGTAAGAAGAAACATGCGAGGATGCTCAGTGGATAAGGCTAGTTTCCAAACTCAAGTCTTGAGGACAAGACTTTATTGAAAGAGGGAAGTAATGATAGGATTGATCCAAGCAAAATTGTGAAAGAAAGACCTAAAGTAATTATAGTTTATTCTAGATGGGTAAAAGGTGAAAATATTGCAAGTGGCAAGTAATTGTGTGGAGGGGACCATCTATATAGTGGAAAATAAACCTTGAGGTGAATTAGTTTTTGAATTTGTTAGTTTGTGTTGGCTCCAGCTGTCCATCATGTGAGGGCTCGACACCATGAGATATGAGTGTCCAAAAAAAACGAGCCGCCTTTTGGGCCCGGCCCCGTGGGCCCGTGTCCCTTGTTTTGGATAACGGACGGGATGCCACGAGGCATCGGGTGGGAGGCCACCTGAACATGAGGATCAACTTTATGAATCGTTTATCGGGTCGAGGTTGGTACCTTTGTGTTTTCGGGTTTACATGTTGACTGGGGCCGCCAGACGTCAACAGAAGTTTCCTAAAATGGGACTTGTTACCAAGAAACGTTATCACGGGCGTAGGCGGGGTGTTTCCAAGAAACATAGATTGTGTTTTGCTCAGACTATGACATTCGAGCCAAAACAAGGTACACCTCAGTACGTATTTACCGATTAAGCAAATAAACACCTTTTGCGTAACAAACGAACGATTAACCGAACGGGTCGGGTTATGACCCAGATATCTCGGAGGGCCATCTATAAGTGATATACGATCTATACAAGCTAAAACATTAGAAATATGACCTTAGTTTGATAGCAAACAAGTTAAACGAAAATATGCTCGTTTAACTACCCGCTATAGATTTAAATGCGAAAGATAGTTACAAACCAAGCATTGTATCATCCATTAAACCGAAAAATACTTACCAAACACTTATTTGAAATGTTTTAAGCGATCCGTGAAAATAGTTTTGATTTTTACAAACATATAGTACGTTTTTATAATTTTACACAAAACTAGCCGAAAAACACTCGTTTTCGCGCTGTTTAACGCACCCGATAAGTTTTTCGCGCCAAAAAAACCGAACCCGAACTAAATTTGGACCGGGCTTTTCGTATTCGAGCTCGAGAAACCAGATCATTGGGCCAAAACAGCCCATCATGGGCCCATATGGAGTTCCGATCGACAGCCCACCCCCACCCCCCATTCTTTTTATAAAACTTGTTTAGGAAGCTTGTTTATCCAATTTGGTTTATAAAAACTGAGGTCCAAGCAGCTGCAAGTTGAAATTCCAGAAAACCTCCAAACCCTAACGTAAAGAGCTTAAATAAGTAGCTTTTGAACTTGGTTAAACTTGTTTAATACCATAAAAACATGTCTTGGTTACTAAAAATCATTCCTAACCGTCTAAAAATCCTAAAAATGATCCATAAACATGTTTTGATCATAAACATGGTAAGGAACCTGTTTTGATATTTTTTTTGGCCATAAACACGGATTAAAGGGTTGAAACGGCGTTTTTACGGTTCAAAAGTTCGTTTTTGTGCATTAGCCGAAACCCTAAGTTAAGGGCTGTTATGTTTATGAAAAATTGCTTGGTTTGTGATATAGTACTTGTACCTAGCTTTCTTAGAAGCACAAGAACCTGAAAACTTGATTAAAAAGTCAGAAACGAGCCAAACCCGCTAAGGTAATGCCGAAACACTCGCTTACGGGTTATTTAGGTTAAGGTTGTGATGTGTATATTGTTAGGACTTGATATTTTTCAGGGACATCAGGGACCATGTTAATGAGCCCCTGTTTATATTTGGTAATTTTTCGACCATCCGAGAATATTTGGCGAATTTATTACCGAATTAGAACGTTTATTTGGGAAAAATAGCTAAAATACTTCAAAAATTATGAAATTTTTCTGGGAACTCAGATCTGATGTATTTTGATCACATATAAATTTTGGAATCATTTGGAGAAGTTTAAAGGTGTTTTGTTTATTAGCGTTCGTGTGAATTTTTTCAGACGAATTTGGGTCGAAAATAATATTGCACAAGCTTTTTACCTTTTGGAGTTGATATAGATTGACTTGGGACATAATTTGAGCATTCAAGAATTTTTGTGGAATTTTTGGAAATTGTTTGGGGTAAACAGATGATTTTCAAGCGAAATATAGCTGATAAAATGAATTTTTATAAATTAATAAATCATTAAATATATTCCAGAAATATTTTTATAAAAATATACATATTTTAATTGATAAGTGGTTAAATTTTCATAATTTAATGATTAACGGTTAATTAATTATGCTAATCTGAATATTAAACAAATTTGGTTTTAATAAAAACCGGCAAGTTCGCGACTAGTGAATCTGCGGGAATATCAAAACACCAAGAGTGATAAAAAATCATATTTTTGGACTAATTAAGTAAAAATGAACTTTCTATGAGAAACTTGGACAATCCGGGTGGATTGTGCGCGTTTCTTCTTAAATCAAATTGAATAAACGGAAACGGGCCCCGTGGATAATCCGAGACCCCAGTATGTGATAATTTTTTTTATAACTTAATCATTTTGTTAACCAATACATTTACCCAAGCTTATTTTCCCATAACTGTTTTCTGAACGCGTAAACGAACAACTTGGCCCAGCTGGGAAAACGGGAATCTGAGCCAAGTTCAGTTTTTAGTATTGGACATTGAAAAACATCACAAGCTAAGCCTATTGCCACTTTCTAGGCGTTCCAGCTACACCCAGATTACTTATATAGCCCAGTTTAGTATTGAGATTATAATAATATTAAAATATTAATATTATTATAATATTAATTATAGGAACTACTGATAGCAGACCGATCAAACCACGAGCTGATACAGTACTGAATATCTACTAAACCGTGAGTTTCATGAACCTACTTTTAAACTGTTTTACGAACTTTTGAGGTGAAAAACATGTTTGCTTATATCTATATACTTATCTGAAACATGTGATGATGTGAATTATCTAAGTGCTAACACATGAAAGTCCCCACGATCACAGTGATTAACTTCGAGCCGGTGGCTTGTGAATAGTACTATTGGTATGACAAACCCAGGCGGGGCCAGCACGGTTGCTGAGACATTATCCCGTTTGCACATGTCCATATTTTTTTTACGAACCAGCTATGTAGTGTTAGACATAGCTACCGGGGCATATTGTGGGCGGAAAGGGGCTACAGTGGTTGATTGAGCGTGGGAAATAGAGGCACGCAACACTAAAAGTCCAGGCTTCAATGTAGCTTAGCATAATTACATCACATACATCATTTACATACATACATACTTTTCTCATGATTACAAGTGCTGACTTTTGAATACTCATTACTGTTTTCTTGAAACTCGTGAAACTCACCAACTCTCGTAGTTGACCCGTTTTAAACTGCTTTTCAGGTGTACCTGAATCGGAATGATTGGGTGATCTGTCACTTGCCTGAAGTGTGTGGTTGATGCTATGTGAATAGAAGCAAAGGCGTTAGTAGTAAGAACGTTTAGTTAACGAACAAGTTTTGTTTGTACCACCTAGTCTGTAAAACAATGATAGAACGAAGAATGTAATATAATGTAAATTAGTTTGTAATGTTTCTTTATAAACAATGTGTTGATACCAGAGGTGTCTGTTACATTCCCGTTTTACGCTTCCGCATTGTGCTAGTCGGGGTGTGACAGAAGTTGGTATCAGAACCATTGGTTATAAAGGATTAGGTTATCCCTTAGGGTACCTAAAATATAACCGTAAGCTCGATTAACTCTGGGAAATAATTAAATAATAAATTAATATGATATACTGATGGATGTCGGGATGAACTTGTAGGGCAAGTGAGTTATTATGGTCCGGAACATAATAACAGACTTGCTTGTACGAGGGAATTCTGGGAGAAGTCGCGGAACGTGTGGTTAGGTAAAAATGGCAACATATGTGTATAAAAGGTAATGTGTAAGTATATATATATGTACGCTCATACATGCTTATGTAGAACAAAGTGTATGAATACGTGTACATACGATACTGTTGATGACGGTACATTTTACTATGAATATTATATTCATTTATATTCAATATTGAGTTAAATAATAATAATAAATAAAAATTTTAATAAAACTAATATTATATTCTGATATAATTAATATTAAAATTTGGTTTAATTAATTAATCTCCTCGACAATAGTTAGCGATAGCAATAGTTACTATTCTTATAACTAACCTTTGTGCAGAGTCATGTCAAGGAATAACGACTACGTACCGGAAGAAGAACCGGTAATATCTGTAGAGGAGGATCCCGAAGAAGAATCAGAGGAGAATCCAGAAGAGGAGGATCCAGAAGAAGAGGACCCAGAAGAGGAACCGGAGGAGGAAGAGGAAGAGGTGGAAGAAGAAGTTATCAGTAGAGAGCTACCCAGGAATGTGCCTGATCTATCTGGTTACAGATGCGATAGTTATCCACCCAGGTCACCACGTAGGGATCAAGAAGAAGTTAACAATCAGTATCGTTCACTTGCTAGTGTAGCCAGATTACCCACTCCACCTATACACCTGTCGCCGACGACTTCAGCTACTGCGCGAGTCCGGCAGACTGCTCGTATTAGGATAACCCCGATTGACCCTACCTCGATTCCATTTAGATCTACCCATGACCGGGGAGGACCTTCACGCCCTAGGGTAGATACTTCATCTTCCCGTTCATTGAATATACCTACCCCTTGCCTTGACCTCCCAAACGCAGGAAACAACTCTTGGATGGCTGTCCTGACTGA
The DNA here is from genome assembly GCF_021521415.1 of Bidens hawaiensis. Taxonomy (NCBI): domain Eukaryota; kingdom Viridiplantae; phylum Streptophyta; class Magnoliopsida; order Asterales; family Asteraceae; genus Bidens; species Bidens hawaiensis. The sequence goes on from NW_027502851.1 coordinate 33,978, forward strand.
CCGTGTGATAGACCACTCGATAGCCATAGCTAACATTAACCAGGATAGGAGGGACGTGACCCAGTACTTATCGACGTTACATCAGATAGTACTGAACTTGTAGCAGTCAGATGCCTACCACCATTGGTGTTTGGATAGAGTGACAGTTCGGCTGTGGAACTGTTACTGGGTGATTACGGTGCTGTTATTTTTATGTTTGCGGTTAGCCTATCGTCTGTATGGATAGATGCGGAATACTATAATTATGTATAAATGATCTTTTGATACTCCATGTATGTATATAGTAGTATGTTATGTTAACGTGGAGCACAATTTTGTACATTATTACAAGCACTGACCCTTATAGGGTTAAGTCTAACCGTCACTTAGTGACAGATTTTGATATATACATGCAAGCACCGGCCTTTATCAGGCTAAGTCTATGTACTTTTGATATCAATGTACAGAACAATTTGTGAAATATCAGTATGTTATCTGGTTTACCTGTACAACATTTATTGTGATTACTATTACACAGTGCCGTAGACTGGAATTAGTACTAATTGGCTTATATTTGTTTATCATTATAGAATGTCCCAAAAGAAAGCAAACCCTATGACTGAGTTAGAAATAGCCGAGATGATTGCTCGGCAAATGCAGGCAGTAGTCCCACTTATTGTAACACAAGTAACTGCCGGTGTAAACGCAAATATGCAAACACACCAACAACAAAACAATAATGCTCCCCCAACCAACACTGAAGCAGTTACAAATAACAATCCCCCACCTAATACAAATGCCACTACCTATGCAAACAATCCCCCACCGAACCCAAACAATAACAATAACAACCCTAATCCCCCTCGAAGGGAATATTCGATCAAAAACTTTATGGCCTGTAAACCAATTGATTTCAAGGGCACAGAAGGGCCAAACGGATTAATCAAGTGGATTGAGAAAACTGAATCTGTTTTCAATATTAGCAATTGTCCACCCAAAAACATTGTCAAGTATGTTGCTTCTACTTTTACTGATCACGCATTAATGTGGTGGAACACTACGGTACAGATAAAAGGTCAAGATACGGTGAATGGCATGACATGGGCTGAACTCAAAACACTGATGTTGGAACATTTCTGCCCAAGGAACAAAATTCAAAGATTAGAACACGAACTCTGGAGTTTGGAGATGAAAGGAGCGGATCATTTGGGATACACGAACCACTTCAATGAATTGGCCCGCTTAGTACCATGGTTAGTAACTCTTGAAAATAAGCGAGTAGAACGTTATATTTGGGGTTTAGCCCCGGAAGTGAGGAGTTTGGTGAACTCTGTGGGTCACACATCATTCGAGAATGCCGTGACTCAGGCCGGCATCGTAACTTTCGACTTGGTAAGGAGCGGAGTGTTGAGAATGGCCGGGGAATCATCAGGTATGAAACGAACTGACTATGGGACGAGAGCACAAGGAGAACAATCAAGCAAACGTGCACGTCCGACAATCAGAAATTATGCTATAACTGGTTCCGATACGAAGCAAGACAGGTACAAGGGATCCTTGCCAAAGTGTGACAGATATAATTACCATCATGTGGGAGAGTGCAGATTGCCGGTATGCCAGAAATGTGGTCGAACTGGGCATTATGCCCCTTATTGCAGAGCAGGTGCAGAAATCGTGAGCCGACCAGCCCAGACAACCCAACCCCGTCATCCCCAACTACCGAGACCGCAAACAATTCGTCAGCAACCAGCTCAGCAAAACTCAATTGTAGTGAATCGCCGTGCTTGTTTTGAATGTGGGAGCACGGAACACTTTAGAAGGGACTGCCCCAAGCTGAATCGAGGAGCAGTCACCGGTCGAAACCAAGCATCGACTTCAAGTGCGTCTCGGAGACGCGCGTTTGTTATTGGGTCAGGAGAAGCACGACAAGCCCAAACGTGGTAACAGGTACATTTGTTGTTTCTGATCAATATGCTTCTGTATTATTTGATACTGGTGCCGATAGAAGCTTTGTTTCCACTAGTTTTATGTCCCTGGGTAATATGCCAGTTAATGAACTAACAAATCCCTATACTATAGAGCTCGCTAACGGCAACTCTATAACTGTCAACCAAATAATCCAAAAGTGTTCCATTATTCTTAATGACCACCCATTTCTTATTGACCTAATCCCGGTAGAGTTAGGAAGTTTTGATGTTATTGTCGGCATGGACTGGTTAACCAAGAATAAGGCGGAGATTGTGTGTAACGACAAGACAGTTAAATTTCCCTTTTCGAATGGTGAGGTGATTGTAGTACAAGGAGAGAAGTTTGGTTCGATATTACCTCTCGTGTCTCATCTCAAAGTGTTGAAATGTTTACGCCAAGGTTGTATGGCATTTTTGGCAAACGTGACTATAAATAACCCTGATGATAAATGCATAGAACAGATTCCCGTTGTACGTGAATACCCCGATGTCTTTCCTGACGATTTACCCTGATTACCGCCGAACCGACAGGTTGAATTCCGTATTGACTTAATCCCAGGATCAGCCCCCATTGCTAAGGCACCTTACCGGTTGGCACCCTGTGAAATGCAAGAATTATCCAATCAATTGCAGGAGTTGTTAGATAAGGGTTTCATTCGTCCTAGTTATTCTCCTTTGGGAGCACCGGTATTGTTCGTAAAGAAGAAAGATGGAAGTTTTAGAATGTGCATCGACTACCGGGAATTAAACAAAGTTACCATCAAGAACCGATACCCTCTTCCACGAATAGATGATTTGTTTGACCAACTCCAAGGGGCAAACTATTTCTTGAAAATTGACCTTCGATCCGGTTACCATCAAGTTAAGATTCAAGAGAAAGACGTGTCTAAAACGGCGTTCCGACCTCGTTATGGCCAATACGAATTCTTAGTTATGCTGTTCGGACTAACTAATGCTCCCGCAGTTTTCATGGACCTTATGAATCGAGTTTGTAAACCGTACCTCGACAAATTCGTTATCGTGTTTATTGATGACATTTTGATATATTCGAAAACCGAGGAACACGAACAAAATTTACGAACTATTTTGGAGCTGTTGAGACAGGAAAAGTTGTATGCCAAGCTGTCAAAGTGTGAATTTTGGCTACAAGAAGTACAATTTCTAGGGCACGTTGTTAACCGGCATGGTATCCATGTAGACCCGAGTAAGATTGAAGCCATCAAAAATTGGCAAGCCCCAAAGTCACCAAAAGAAATTCGCCAAATTTTGGGTTTAGCTGGGTATTATCGGCGTTTTATTGCTAATTTTTCCAGCATAGCCCAACCTTTAACTCTTTTGACTCAAAAAGATCGTGCTTACATTTGGGGAGAAGAACAAGAAGCGGCTTTTCAATTGCTGAAACAGAAACTGTGGCAAGCCCCGATACTGAGTCTTCCAGAGGGAACTGATGATTTGGTTGTTCATTGTGATAAGTCCCGGGAAGGTTTAGGGTGCGTACTTATGCAAAGAAACAAAGTCATAGCATACGCTTCTCGACAATTAAAGGTGCACGAGAAGAATTATACCACCCATGATTTGGAACTAGGCGCGGTTATTTTCGCACTCAAGATCTGGAGGCACTATTTGTATGGCACCAAGTGTACAGTATATACCGACCACAAAAGCCTAGAACATATTTTTGACAAGAAAAAGTTAAACATGAGGCAAAGGAGATGGATAGAACTGTTGAACGATTATGACTGTGAGATTCGATACCACCCGGGCAAGGCTAATATAGTGGCAGACGCTTTGAGCAGAAAAGACAGGATCAAACCACTACGGGTCCGAGCACTTGGAATGATCGTCCAAACCAGCCTCACCGAATAAATTCGTGTTGCTCAAAATGAAGCTCTGAAAGGATATCACTTAGGAGATGAAAACTTGCATGGGATCGAACAAAACTTTGAAGAAAGAACTGACGAAATTCTATATTACAAAAACCGAGTTTGGATTCCCACTTTCAGTAATCTGCGTGACTTGATCATGGACGAAGCCCATAAGTCCAAATACTCCATTCATCCTGGAACGGATAAGATGTACAAGGACTTGAAGGAGTATTATTGGTGGCCCGGTATGAAGAAGGATATAGCCACATACGTCAGTAAATGTTTAACTTGTGCGAGGGTTAAGGCTGAATAACAAAAACCTTCAGGAATGTTTCACCAACCAGAAATACCACAATGGAAATGGGAACAAATTACCATGGATTTTGTAACATACCTCCCCAAAACTTTCCTAGGAAACGATGCAATATGGGTGATAGTTGACCGATTAACCAAATCTGCACACTTCCTTCCAATCCGAACCACTTACACAACCGAAAAACTTGCTCACATCTACATCAATGAAATCGTATCCCGACACGGCGTACCCGTTTATGTTATTTCTGATCGCGATAGCCATTTCACCTCTCGTTTCTGGCAAGCCGTACAAGAAGCTTTGGGAACCCGAATTGACCTAAGTACCGCCTACCATCCCCAAACCGACGGTCAATCTGAACGAACCATTCAAACCTTAGAAGATTTGCTTCGCGCTTGTGTACTAGACTTCGGTGGAAACTGGGATCAACATCTTCCACTGGTCGAATTTTCGTACAACAATAGTTATCACAGTAGCATTCAAGCAGCACCGTATAAAGCGCTGTACGGACGGAAATGTAAATCACCCTTGTGTTGGACTAAGGTTGGAGATACCCAAATTACACGATCTGACTTGATTCAAGAAACCACCGACAAAATCCGTAAAATCACAAGCAAATTGAAAATCGCCCGAGATCGACAGAAAAGCTACACTGATGTTTGTAGAAAACCGTTATCCTTTGAAATATGTGACAAAGTTTTTCTGAAAGTATCCCCGTGGAAATTCGTCATTCGATTGGGAAAAACCGGTAAACTATCTCCGCGATACATTGGGCCATATGAATTCATTTCTAAGATAGGTCCGGTAGCTTACCGACTGAGACTTCCTGTGGAGTTGAGTTCTATTCACGATGTCTTTCATGTTTCGAACCTGAAAAAGTGTCTTACTGACGAAACCGAAATCGTGCCATTAAAAGACTTAAACATAAACGAAAAACTGAATTTCGTTGAAGAACCGGTGGAAATATTAGAGGGAAAAATAAAACAATTAAGACACAACAAAATCTCTCTAGTAAAAGTTCGGTGGAATTCACAAAGGGGATCCGAATTCACGTGGGAGCGGAAATCTGAATTCAAAAAGAAATGCCCGCACCTGTTTCCAAACAAAGACAAAGATGAATAACCAAATTTCGGGGACGAAATTTTCTAACGGGGGGAAGCCAAAACAAGGTACACCTCAGTACGTATTTACCGATTAAGCAAATAAACGCCTTTTGGGTAACAAACGAACGATTAACCGAACGGGTCGTGTTATGACCCAGATATCTCGGGGGGCCATTTATAAGTGATATACGATATATACAAGCTAAAACATTAGAAATATGGCCTTAGTTTGATAGCAAACAAGTTAAACGAAAATATGCTCGTTTAACTACCCGCTATAGATTTAAATGCGAAAGATAGTTACAAACCAAGTATTGTATCATCTGTTAAGCCGAAAAAGACTAACCAAACACTTATTTGAAATGTTTTAAGTGATCCATGAAAATATTTTTGATTTTTACAAACATATAGTATGTTTTTATAATTTTACACAAAACTAGCTGAAAAACACTCGTTTTCGCGCTGTTTAACACACCCGATAAGTTTTTCGCGCCAAAAAACCGAACCCGAACTAAATTTGGACTGGGCTTTTCGTATTTGGGCTTGAGAAACCAGATCATTGGGCCAAAACAGCCCATCATGGGCCCATATGGAGTTCCGATCGGCAGCCCACCCCCACCCCCCATTCTTTTTTTAAAACTTGTTTAGGAAGCTTGTTTATCCAATTTGGTTTATAAAAACTAAGGTCCAAGCAGCTGCAAGTTGAAATTCCAGAAAACCTCCAAACCTTAAGGTAAAGAGCTTAAATAAGTAGCTTTTGAACTTGTTTAAACTTGTTTAATACCATAAAAACATGTCTTGGTTACTAAAAATCATTCCTAACCGTGTAAAAATCCTAAAAATGGTCCATAAACATGTTTTGATCATAACCATGGTAAGGAACCTGTTTTTATATTTTTTTTGGCCATAAACACGGATTAAAGGGTTGAAACGGCGTTTTTACGGTTCAAAAGTTCGTTTTTGTGCACTAGCCGAAACCCTAAGTTAAGGGCTGTTATGTTGATGAAAAATTACTTGTTTTGTGACATAGGAATTTTACCTAGCTTGCTTTGAAGCACAAGAACCTGAAAACTTGATTAAAAAGTCGGAAACGAGCCAAACCCGCTAAGGTAATGCCGAAACACTCGCTTACGGGCTATTTAGGTTAAGGTTGTGATGTTCATATTTTAAGGACTTGAAATTTTGCAGGGACATCAGGGACCATGTCAATGAGCCCCTGTTCAAATTTGGTAATTTTTCGACCATCCGAGAATATTTGGCGAATTTATTACCGAATTAGGACGTTTATTTGGGAAAAATAGCTAAAATACTTCAAAAATTATGAACTTTTTATGGGAACTCACATTTGATTTATTTTGATCACATATAAATTTTGGAATCATTTGGAGAATTTTAAAGGTGTTTTGTTTATTTGCATTCGTGTGAAATTTTACAGTCGAATTTGGGCCGAAAAGAATATTGCACGAGCTTTTTACATTCTGGAATTGATACATATTGATTTGGGACATGATTTGAGCATTCAGGAATTTTTGTGGAATTTTTAGAAATTGTTTGTGGTTAAATGAATTTTTATAAATTAATAAATCATTAAATAAATTTTCCAGAAATATTTTTATAAAAATATACATATTTTAATTGATAAGTGGTTAAATTTTCATAATTTAATGATTAACGGTTATTTAATTATGCTAATCTGAATATTAAACAAATTTAGTTTTGATAAAAACCGGCAAGTTCGCGACTAGTGAATCTGCGGGAATATCAAAACACCAAGAGTGATCAAAAAACATATTTTTGGACTAATTAAGTAAAAATGAACTTTCTATGAGAAACCTGGACAATCCGGGTGGATTGTGCGCGTTTCTTCTTAAATCAAACTGAATAAACGGAAACGGGCCCCGTGGCTAATCCGGGACCCCAGTATGTGATTTTTTTTATAACTTAATCATTTTGTTAACCAATACATTTACCCAAGCTTGTTTTCCGATAACTGTTTTCTGAACGCGTAAACGAACAACTTGGCCCAGCTGGGAAAATGGGAATCTGAGCCAAGTTCAGTTTTTAGTATTGGACATTGAACAACATCACAACCTAAGCCTATTGCCACTTTCTGGGCGTTCCAGCTACACCCAGATTACTTATATAGCCCAGTTTAGTATTGAGATTATAATAATATTAAAATATTAATATTATTATAATATTGATTATATGAACTACTGATAGCAGACTGATCAAACCACGAGCTGATACAGTACTGAATATCTACTAAACCGTGAGTTTCATGACCCCACTTATAAACTGTTTTACGAACTTTTGCGGTGAAAAGCATGTTTTCTTATATCTATATACTTATCTGAAATATGTGATGATGTGAATTATCTAAGTGCTAACACATGAAAGTCCCCACGATCACAGTGATTAACTTCGAGCCGGTGGCTTGTGAATAGTGCTATTGGTTTGACAAAACCAGGCAGGGCCAGCACGGTTGCTGAGACATTATCCCGTTTGCACATGTCCATATTTCTTTTTACGAACCAGCTATGTAGTGTTAGACATAGCTACTGGGGCTTATTGTGGGCGGAAAGGGGCCACAGTGGTTGATTGAGCGTGGGAAATGGAGGCACGCTGCACGAACAGTCCAGGCTTCACTGTAGCTTAGCATAATTACATCACATACATCATTTACATACATACATACTTATCTCATGATTACAAGTGCTGACTTGTGAATACTCATTACTGTTTTCTTGAAACTCGTGAAACTCACCAAGTCTAGTAGTTGACCCATTTTAAATTGCTTTTCAGGTGTACTTAAATCGGAATGATTGGGTGATCTGTCACTTGCCGGAAGTGTGTGGTTGATGCTATGTGAATAGAAGCAAAGGCGTTAGTAGTAAGAACGTTTAGTTAACGAACTAGTTTTGTTTGTACCACCTAGACTGTAAAACAATGATATAACGAAGAATGTAATATAATGTAAATTAGTTTGTAATGTTTCTTTATAAACAATGTGTTGATACCAGAGATGTCTGTTACATTCTCGTTTTACGGTTCCGCATTGTACTAGTCGGGGTGTGACATGGACCCAAACCTAAATTTGCCTCGCTCGACTTCAACGTTCCAGTTTACTTTCCATAATGGGTCGGATGGAATAATGACCTCATGTGTTCGGGTTAACCAAACGCCAAGGGTCCGTAGTAAGTTTGTCGAACAACGTTCTAACCTTGCCGGGGTAGCGTGCTAGGTTTATTGTGCTTTTCTAGTCATTGTGGCCATGTAACCGGGTAACATGGCCA